>NC_077231.1:62543785-62788511 GCF_027887165.1 Monodelphis domestica | reverse complement strand
GAGGTTTTTGTTATGAAGATTTTCCCCCAAATTTGCTGCTTCCCTTCTAATTTTGGTTGCATTGGTTTTGTTCGTACAAAAGCTTTTTAATTTAATGTAATCAAAATTATTTATTTTACATTTTATGATTTTTTCTAACTCTTGCTTGATCTTAAAAATCTTTCCTTTCGCAAAGATCTAACATGTATACTATTCTATGTTCACCTAATTTACTTATAGTTTCCTTCTTTATATTCAAGTCATTGACCCATTCTGAGTTTATCTTGGTGTAGGGTGTGAGATGATGATCTAAACCTAATATCTCCCATACCCGTTTTCCAATTTTTCCAGCAGTTTTGGTCAAAAAGTGGATTTTTGTCCAAAAAAGCTGGGATCTTTGGGTTTATCATAGATTGTCTTGCTGAGGTCACTTACCCCAAGTCTATTCCACTAATCCTCCCTTCTGTCTCTTATCCAGTACCATATTGTTTTGATGACCACTGCTTTATAGTACAGTTTAAGATCTTATAGTGCTAGGCCACCTTCCTTCACTTTTTTTTCATTATTTCCCTTATGTTCTTGTTTTTTGTTCTTCCAAATGAAATTTGTTATGGTTTTTTTCTAATTCAGTAAAAAAAAAAATTGGTTGTTTGATGTGTATGGCACAAAAAAAGTAAATTGTTTTGGATAGGATTGTCATTTTTATTATGTTAGCTCATCCTACCCATGAGTAATTAATGTTTTTCCAAATGTTTAGATCTAGTTTTAATTGTGTGGAAAGTGTTTTGCAGTTGTGTTCATGTAGTTCCTGTGTTTGCCTTGGCAGATAGATTCCTAAGTATTTTATATTGTCTAGGGTGATTTTAAATGGAATTTCTCTTTCTAATTCTTGCTGCTGAGATGTGTTGGAAATATATAGAAATGCTGATGATTTATGTGGGTTTATTTTGTATCCTGCAACTTTGTTAAAGTTGTTGATTATTTCTACTAGCTTTTTAATTGATTCTCAAGGATTCTTTAAGTAGAACATTATATCTTCTGCAAAGAGTGATATCTTGGTCTCCTCATTACCTATTTTAATACCCTCAATTTCTTTTTCTTCTCTAATTGCTACTGCTAGTGTTTCTAATACAATGCTAAAAAATAGAGGTGATCACGGTCATCCTTGTTTCACTCCTGATCTTATTGGGAATGCTTCTAGTTTATCTCCATTGCAGATGATGCTTGCTGATGGTTTTAGATATAGACTGTTTATTATTTTTAGGAAAGACCCTTCTATTCCTATACTTTCTAGTGTTTTCAATAGGAATGGGTGTTGTATTTTGTCAAAGGCTTTTTCTGCATCTATTAAGATAATCATGTGATTTTTGTCAGTTTGCTTGTTAATATGGTCAATTATGTGGATGGTTTTCCTAATATTGAACCATCCTTGCATTCTTGGTATAAATCCTACCTGATCATAATGAATAACCCTCGTGATGACTTGCTGAAGTCTTTTTGCTAGTATCCTATTTAAGATTTTTGCATCTGACTTCCGGTTAAGATGGCGGCTTAGAGAAAGCTAAAGCTCAGATCTCCGGAAAACCCTTCCCGACCGATCTCAAACGATAAGCTCCTAAGGCGCCGAAATTCAAAACGATCAACAGCACAGACCCTGGGAACCCTCCTCCTGGACCTGGACCCGGTTCAAAAGGTACGGCTCCCCTCAAAAGCCAGAACCCGAGATCCCTCGGACCTCAGGGGTAGGAGCGCAGAGTCCAAGGCTCCCGGAAGCCGCAGCCCTGCCGGCTGGGCTCAGAGAGCAGAACCCTCAGGGCCTTCTACAGTCCCGGTGAAAGTTACTGCCTGGGGCTTCCGCTGCAGAGAGCTGGTCGAAACAACAGCAACCCTCAGGGCGGGCAAGACAGCCTCACGGGCTGGATCCTGCTATCCAAGTCTCAGTGAAAGTCCTTGCTCTCGGAGCTTGGGTTAGCTGCAGCCCATCCCCCCCGCAGGCCGACAAAACAGCCTCACGGCCAGCGATTCTGAAGGCAACTTCCGGAAAGCAACGTGGTCCGACCCTTCCATTCCAGTTCCAGTGAGGCATATTCAGTTTAACCCAGGGAAAGTCATAGAACCATCTGCCCAGGACTAAAGCCTCTGAACACCAGACAAAGACAAGAAAAGCTAATCCTCCACATTCAGAGATGGAAAACTCCACAGAAGCACAGAAGCCCCAAAATACCAAGAAAAATAAGAAGAAAGGGGCGACTTTGGACACATTCTATGGAGCCAAAATACAAAATACAGAGCAGATAGAAGATAATATAAAAGAAAATGCTCCAAAACCTTCCAAAGGAAATGGAAACTCTCCACAAACCTATGAAGAATTTGAATCAGAAATGACCAAAAAGATGGAAGCCTTCTGGGAGGAAAAGTTGGAAATAATGCAAAAGAAATTCACGCATCTACAAAACCAGTTTGACCAAACTGTAAAAGAAAACCAGGCTTTAAAGGCCAGAATCAGGCAGCTGGAAGACAACGATCGTGTAAAAGAGCAAGAATCAATAAAGCAAAGCCAAAATACCAAGAAATTAGAAGAGAACATAAAATATCTCACCGACAAGGTGATAGATCTGGAAAATAGGGGGAGAAGGGATAATTTAAGAATAATTGGACTCCCAGAAAAGCCAGAAATAAACACCAAACTGGACATGGTGATACAAGATATAATCAAAGAAAATTGCCCAGAGATTCTAGAACAAGGGGGCAATACAGCCACTGACAGAGCTCACAGAACACCTTCTACACTAAACCCCCAAAAGACAACTCCCAGGAATGTAATTGCCAAATTCCAAAGCTATCAAACAAAAGAAAAAATCCTACAGGAAGCCAGAAAAAGACAATTTAGATATAAAGGAATGCCAATCAGGGTCACACAAGACCTTGCAAGTTCTACTCTGAATGATCGTAAGGCATGGAACATGATCTTCAGAAAGGCAAGAGAGCTGGGTCTCCAACCAAGAATCAGCTACCCAGCAAAACTGACTATATACTTCCAAGGGAAAGTATGGGCATTCAACAAAATAGAAGACTTCCAACTTTTTGCAAAGAAAAGACCAGAGCTCTGTGGAAAATTTGATACCGAAAATCAAAGAGCAAGGAATACCTGAAAAGGTAAATATTAAGGAAAGGGGAAAATGTTATCTTCTTCTTTTACTCAAACTCTCTTCTATAAGGACTACATTTATATCAACCTATGTATACTAATATGTGGGGAAAATGTAATGTATAAATAGGGGGTAAAGAAAGACCAAATAGAATAATCATTCTCACACAAAGATTCATATGGGAAGGGGAGGGGAAGAAAACTCCTATAAGAAGGAGAGGAAGAGGGGGGGGGGGATTTACTTAAACCTCAATCTCAGGGAAATCAACTCTGAGAGGGAAAAACATCCAGATCCATTGGGATCTTGAATTCTATCTTACCCAACAAGGGTAAGGAGAAGGGAAAACCAAGGGGGGGAGGGGGAGAGGGAGAACAAAAAGGGAGGGAAAGAGAGGGGGGAAGGGGAGGGAACAAAAAGGGAGGGACTAAAAAGGGAAACATCAAGGGAGGGGACAAGGGGGACTGTTTCAAAGTAAATCACTGGACTAAAAGGTAGAGCCGAAGAAGAATAGGTTAGAATTAGGGAAGGCAATCAAAATGCCAGGGAGTCCACAAATGACAATCATAACTTTGAACGTGAATGGGATGAACTCACCCATAAAACGTAGACGAATAGCAGAATGGATTAGAATCCAAAACCCTACCATATGTTGTCTTCAAGAAACACACATGAGGCGGGTTGACACCCACAAGGTCAGAATTAAAGGATGGAGTAAGACCTTCTGGGCTTCAACTGATAGAAAGAAGGCAGGAGTGGTAATCATGATATCCGATAAAGCCAATGCAAAAATAGACCTGATCAAAAGGGATAGGGAAGGTAATTATATTTTGTTAAAAGGGACTATAGACAATGAGGAAATATCATTAATCAATATGTATGCACCAAATAATATAGCACCCAAATTTCTAATGGAGAAACTAGGAGAATTGAAGGAAGAAATAGACAATAAAACCATACTAGTGGGAGACTTAAACCAACCATTATCAAATTTAGATAAATCAAATCAAAAAATAAATAAGAAAGAGGTAAGAGAGGTGAATGAAATCTTAGAAAAATTAGAATTGATAGACATGTGGAGAAAAATAAATAGGGATAAAGAGGAATACACCTTCTTCTCAGCACCACATGGCACATTCACAAAAATTGACCATACATTAGGTCACAGAAACATAGCACACAAATGCAGAAAAGCAAAAATAATGAATGCAGCCTTCTCAGATCACAAGGCAATAAAAATAATGATTAGTAATGGTACATGGAAAACCAAATCTAAAACCAATTGGAAATTAAACAATATGATACTCCAAAACCGTTTAGTTAAAGAAGAAATCATAGAAACAATTAATAATTTCATCGAGGAAAATGACAATGGCGAAACATCCTTTCAAACCTTTTGGGATGCAGCCAAAGCAGTAATCAGAGGTAAATTCATATCCCTGAATGCTTATATTAACAAACAAGGGAGAGCAGAGATCAATCAATTGGAAATGCAAATGAAAAAACTGGAAAGCGATCAAATTAAAAACCCCCAGCAGAAAACCAAATTAGAAATCCTAAAAATTAAGGGAGAAATTAATAAAATCGAAAGTGATAGAACTATTGATTTAATAAATGAGACAAGAAGCTGGTACTTTGAAAAAACAAACAAAATAGACAAGGTACTGGTCAATCTAATTAAAAAAAGGAAGGAAGAAAAGCAAATTCACAGCATTAAAGATGAAAAGGGGGACAGCACCTCTGATGAAGAGGAAATTAAGGCAATCATTAGAAATTACTTTGCCCAATTATATGGCAATAAATACACCAATTTAGGAGAAATGGATGAATATATACAAAAATACAAACTGCCTAGACTAACAGAAGAGGAAATAGAATTCCTAAATAATCCCATATCAGAAATTGAAATCCAACAAGCCATCAAAGAACTTCCTAAGAAAAAATCCCCAGGGCCTGATGGATTCACCTGTGAATTCTATCAAACATTCAGAGAACAGTTAATCCCAATACTACACAAACTATTTGACATAATAAGCAAAGAGGGAGTTCTACCAAACTCCTTTTACGACACAAACATGGTACTGATTCCAAAACCAGGCAGGTCAAAAACAGAGAAAGAAAACTATAGGCCAATCTCCCTAATGAATATAGATGCAAAAATCTTAAATAGGATACTAGCAAAAAGACTCCAGCAAGTGATCAGAAGGATCATTCACCATGATCAAGTAGGATTCATACCAGGGATGCAGGGCTGGTTCAACATTAGGAAAACCATCCACATAATTGACCACATCAACAAGCAAA
This sequence comes from Monodelphis domestica, assembly GCF_027887165.1. Taxonomy (NCBI): domain Eukaryota; kingdom Metazoa; phylum Chordata; class Mammalia; order Didelphimorphia; family Didelphidae; genus Monodelphis; species Monodelphis domestica. The sequence goes on along the minus strand of NC_077231.1, from coordinate 62,783,082 downwards.
CTAGCAAGAACCACATGATTATCTCAATAGATGCAGAAAAAGCCTTTGATAAAATACAACACCCATTCCTATTAAAAACACTAGAAAGCATAGGAATAGAAGGGTCATTCCTAAAAATAATAAACAGTATATATCTAAAACCAACAGCTAATATCATCTGCAATGGGGATAAACTAGATGCATTCCCAATAAGATCAGGAGTGAAACAAGGATGCCCATTATCACCTCTACTATTTGACATTGTACTAGAAACACTAGCAGTAGCAATTAGAGAAGATAAAGGAATTGAAGGCATCAAAATAGGCAAGGAGGAGACCAAGTTATCACTCTTTGCGGATGACATGATGGTCTACTTAAAGAATCCTAGAGATTCAACCAAAAAGCTAATTGAAATAATCAACAACTTTAGCAAAGTTGCAGGATACAAAATAAACCCACATAAATCATCAGCTTTTCTATATATCTCCAACACAGCTCAGCAGCAAGAACTAGAAAGAGAAATCCCATTCAAAATCACCTTAGACAAAATAAAATACCTAGGAATCTATCTCCCAAGACAAACACAGGAACTATATGAACACAACTACAAAACACTCGCCACACAACTAAAACTAGACTTGAACAAATGGAAAAACATTAACTGCTCATGGATAGGACGAGCCAATATAATAAAAATGACCATCCTACCCAAACTTATTTATCTATTTAGTGCCATACCCATTGAACTACCAAAATACTTCTTCACTGATTTAGAAAAAACTATAACAAAGTTCATTTGGAAGAACAAAAGATCAAGGATATCCAGGGAAATAATGAAAAAAAACACACATGATGGGGGCCTTGCAGTCCCAGACCTCAAACTATATTACAAAGCAGCAGTCATCAAAACAATTTGTTACTGGCTAAGAAACAGAAAGGAAGATCAGTGGAATAGACTGGGGGAAAGCGACCTCAGCAAGACAGTATACGATAAACCCAAAGATCCCAGCTTTTGGGACAAAAATCCACTATTCGATAAAAACTGCTGGGAAAATTGGAAGACAGTGTGGGAGAGACTAGGAATAGATCAACACCTCACACCCTACACCAAGATAAATTCAAAATGGGTGAGTGAATTAAACATAAAGAAGGAAACCATAAGTAAATTGGGTAAACACAGAATAGTATACATGTCAGACCTTTGGGAGGGGAAAGGCTTTAAAACCAAGCAAGATATAGAAAGAATCACAAAATGTAAAATAAATAATTTTGACTACATCAAACTAAAAAGCTTTTGTACAAACAAAACCAATGTAACTAAAATCAGAAGGGAAACAACAAATTGGGAAAAAATCTTCATAGAAACCTCTGACAAAGGTTTAATTACTCATATTTATAATGAGCTAAATCAATTGTACAAAAAATCAAGCCATTCTCCAATTGATAAATGGGCAAGGGAAATGGATAGGCAGTTCTCAGATAAAGAAATCAAAACTATTAACAAGCACATGAAGAAGTGTTCTACATCTCTTATAATCAGAGAGATGCAAATCAAAACAACTCTGAGGTATCACCTCACACCTAGCAGATTGGCTAACATAACAGCAAAGGAAAGTAATGAATGCTGGAGGGGATGTGGCAAAATAGGGACATTAATTCATTGCTGGTGGAGCTGTGAAATGATCCAACCATTCTGGAGGGCAATTTGGAACTATGCCCAAAGGGTGCTAAAAGAATATCTACCCTTTGACCCAGCCATAGCACTGCTGGGTCTGTACCCCAAAGAGATAATGGACACAAAGACTTGTACAAAAATATTCATAGCTGCGCTCTTTGTGGTGGCCCAAAACTGGAAAACGAGGGGATGCCCATCAATTGGGGAATGGCTGAACAAACTGTGGTATATGTTGGTGATGGAATACTATTGTGCTAAAAGGAATAATAAAGTGGAGAAGTTCCATGGAGACTGGAACAACCTCCAGGAAGTGATGCAGAGCGAGAGGAGCAGAACCAGGAGAACATTGTACACAGAGACTAATACAATGTGGTATAATCGAACGTAATGGACTTCTCCATTAGTGGCGGTGTAATGTCCCTGAACAACTTGCAGGGATCCAGGAGAAAAAAACACCATTCATAAGCAAAGGATAAACTATGGGAGTGGAAACACCAAGAAAAAGCAACTGCCTGAATACAGAGTTTGAGGGGACATGACAGAGGATGGACTCTAAATGAACACTCTAATGCAAATACTATCAACAAAGCAATGGGTTCAAATCAAGAAAACATCTAATGCCCAGTGGACTTACGCGTTGGCTATGGGGGGTGGGGGGGGGAGGAAAAGAAAATTATCTATGTCTTTAACGAATAATGCTTGGAAATGATCAAATAAAATATATTTAAAAAAAAATAAAAAAAAACAAAAACAAAAAAAAAGATTTTTGCATCTACATTCATTAGAGAGATTGGTCTATAGTTTTCTTTCTCTGTTTTTGACCTGTCTGGCTTTGGAATCAGTACCATATTTGTGTCATAAAAGGAATTTGGTAGAACTCCTTCTTTGCTTATTCTGTCAAATACTCCATATCACCTAGACTGCCATATTTGTTGCCATATAATTGGGCAAAATAGTTTTTAATGATTGCCTTAATTTCCTCTTCATTAGAGGTGAGGTCTCCCTTTTCATCTTCAATACTATTAATTTGGTTTTCTTCTTTCCTTGTTTTTTACTAGATTGACCAGTATTTTGTCTTTTTTTAAAATTTTTTTCAAAGTACCACAAAGCCCAGAGATTAAAGAATGTGTCCATCCAACTTTGCAAATACCAGAATTGGTTGCATTTTATATTTATGTAAGGTCCCAACTTGAAGACGATTCCTCAGCTACTTACCACTTATTATGCAACAAGGTGGCATAGTATATGGAAAGTTGGCCCCTGAGTCAGGAAGACAAAAGTTCAAATCCAGCTTCAGCTGCTTACTATGTGACCCTGGGCAAATCACTTAATCCATTTGCCTTGGTTTCTTCATCTATAAAGTGAACTAGAGAAGGAAACAGAAAACCACTCCAGTCTCTTTGCCAAGAAAACTCCAAGTGGTTTCATGAAGAGTCAGGCACTGATGAGACAACTAAAAAACAAAGTATTTATTAAGAACCTTTATGTGGGGGTAACTAGGTGACAATGTATTAAAAGTCAGGTCTAGAGGTGGGAAGTCCTGGATTTAAATCTGGCCTCAGATACTTCATAGCTGTGTGACTCTGGACAAGTCACTTCACCTCAATTACCTAGCCCTTACCACTCTTCTACCTTAAACCAATAGATAGCATTTTGATTCTAAGAAAGAAGGTAAAGATTTAAAAGAACCTTATTATGTGCATGCACTGGGCCAAATTCTGAGGATATAAAGGAAGATCAAAGACAGTTCATTTTCTCAAGGAACTTACAGTTTAATGATGACTGAGATTTAAAAAAAATTTAAAGGACATCAGTATATTAAAATATATATATAAGGTTCTAATTATGTATGAACAATGAACTTGAGAATAAAAAAGGAGTAGAATGAAAATTCCAAACTATAATTCCTACCTACACTGTCTTTAAATCCCCTGAGAATTAATCAATCGACTAGCATTTATTATATACCTAAATGGTACTTAATAAAATGAAACAGACTCTGCCCTCAAGGAATTTATATTCTGATGGAAAAGGCACCATGTTTATTTACAGGTGCATAAAACATACATGAATTAAATATTAAAAACAGATATGATTAGATATCAAAAGAGATATGAATTAATCTGGGGGGGGGGAGGTAGAGAGTCCTAGCAGCTGAGGGAAGCAGGAAAGGTCCCTTGAAGAAGGAGGCACTCAGTCTTGAGACTAAGTAAAGCAAGGATTCAAAGAAGCATCAGTGAGTTGAGAGGGTAATACAGGAATCCCAGGTCAATGGCTTGGAGTTGATGGAAGGTCAGACGTGAGGAATAGTTTGAAAGTTAGGGAATGGATTGTAGGGTATGTGGAGGGAGTGGTGTATATCAGTGCAGGAAAGGTAAGTTGGATATAGGTTGTCCAGCACTGTTTTTTGTTCTTCAGTTCAGAACCCCCAGGGAAGATTGACCAAGGGAAGTTCTTTCTTGAAAGTCTAAAGAGAAAACATTTTCAACATTAAAGATCTGGGGGAAATGGAGGCTGGGACAGTAATCCAGATTAAGACCCAGCAGGGCTGAACACTACCCAAAAGCACAATAGATAGTTGAGCCTGGACTGAATATACATGCCTGATTCAGGAACTAATGATAAAAGAATAAGTAAGTCAAAGAAGATACCAACATTTGTAGATGTAGAAATAGATGATATAAGCACAGACATGAATATAAACAGTATAGATATAGACATTGATATCCAGAGATTCCCCCCCCCAAAAAAAGGAAAGAATAATTGATAACAAGTGTAAGCAGAGACCAGTAAGGAGGGAGAAGGTGTTTTTATGAAGACTACATGAATCCCTAGAATAAATGAAGCAAAGATAAATATGAAATTATAACTTTAGAGGAAAGAATAAGGAGGAAAAAATAGATTAGGAGATAAAATGGAATCTCTCTAATGAATATTGATATAAAAATTTAAATTAAATACATGTATTAGGAAGGAGATGATATCAATATATCACAAGGATCATACACTAGATCATGTAGGTTCAAAACCAGAAATGGGGGAATGGCTCAGTATTAGGAAAACTACCAGCACAATTGACTACATCTATAGCAAAACCAACAGAAACCATATGATTATCTCAATAGATGCAAAAAAAAAAAACTTTTAACAAAATGCAACACCCAATCCTTATTAAAGACATTAGAGAACATTGGAATAAATGGAGCTTTCCTTAAAATAACAAATGGCATTTATCTAAAATTGTCAGGAAGCATTATCTGCAATGGGAATAAACTAGCAGCCTTCCCAATAAGATCAAGGGTGAAACAAGGATGCCCATTATCACCACTTCTGTTCATATACTAGAAATGCTAGGTATATCAATAAGAGAAGAAAAAGAAATTGAAGACATTAGAATAGATAATGAAATTATCACTCTGAAGAAGATACAGTGATATAAATAGAGAATTCTAGGGAATCAACCAAAAAGTTAAATGACATGATAAACAACTTTAGCAGTTTCAGGATATAAAATAAACCCACATAAGTCATCAGTACTTCTTTATATTACCAGCAAAGTCCAACAGTAAGAGATACAAAGAAATTTTATTTAGAATAAATGTGGACAATATAAGATACCTGGGGGTCTACTTACCAAAACAAATGCAGGAACTGTATGAACATAATTACAAAACACTTAAGCTCAAATAAAAGTCAGACCTCAACAATTGGAAAAAACATTAATTGCTCATGGGTAGGCCATACCAATATAATAAAAATAACAGTCCTACCTAAATTAATTTATCTATTCAGTGTCATACCAATCAAACTACCCCAAATTATTTCATAAAGCTAGAAAAACCATAATAAAATTAATCTGGAAGACCAACAGGTCAAGGATATCAAGATAATGAATGAAAAAAAAAAGATGAAGGAAGGAGGCCTGCATTCATACCAGATTTCAAACTGTTTTAGAAAGCAATAATCATCAAAACAGTCTCGTACTGGCTAAGAAATAGAGTAGTAGAATAATGAAATAGTTTAGGTCATCAATAAACCATGGTAAATAATAATAGTGACTTAGTATTTGATAAACCCACAGATCCAGCTTTTGGGAGAGGAACTCACTATTTGACAAAAACTGCTGGGAAAATTGGAAAATCGTATGGCAGATAGGCATAGATTAACACCCCACATCACATACCAAGGTAAAGTAGAAATGGATACATGACCTAGAAATAAAGGATGATACCATAAATTAATTAGAGGAACACAGAAGAGTTTACCTGTCAAACTTATGGATAAGGGAAGGATTTATGACTAGATAAGACAGAGAACATTATAAGAAGTAAAATGGATAATTTTGATTACATCAAATTTAAAATATTTTATACAAAAAATGCAAAGAAGATTAGAAAGGAAGCAAAAAACTGGGGGAAATTTTTTTTTTTTTAAGCAAGCAACTTTGACAGAAGTCTCATTTCTCAAATATATGGGTAACGGACACAAATTTATAAGAATACAAGTCATTCCCCAATTACAAAATGGTCAAAGGATATTGTTATAAGAGAGCAGATGAGGCAGGTCTGCTGGGAGATGCAGATGCAGAGAAAAGATTCTAGAATGTTGGGAAAAGGGTGAAGCAGTTAACTGTGTTTTGAACTGGGTCTTTCTCTGGTTTTGACCTGGAGAGACTGGCTACTTGCTCTTGGCTATTTCTACCTTATCTTTTCCCTCCTACCTGCTTCCCTGCTGGCTGGTGATATCTATAGAGCTTCCTGATATGATCCTGAACCATCTGTCTGTAAGATTAGGTCTGAGGTCCATCTGGATCCAGACTATCTCTTGGGCCCTGCCCTGCTTAACTGCCAAAACCCACTACCTCTATTACCATCAAAAGGGGGTTTGGTGGGTACCTGTTAGCCTGTCAGCCCACAGTTGGCCTTCCTAAAACAGTTATCCCTCTGATACTGGCCTACAATTGAACATCTAATCCCATCCCCAAACCACCCTACATTACAATATGAATAGGCAAATCTTGGATGAAGAAATCCAAACTCTCTATACCTGTATGTAAAAAAAATGCTGAGAGAACTGCAAATTAAAACAACTCTGAGAAACCTCATCACACCTATCAGATTGGCTAACATGACCAAAAAGGAAAATGACAGATGTTGGAGGGGAGGAAAAACTGGGACACTGATTGTGAACTAATGCAACCATTCTGGAGAGCATTTTGGAAACATGCTCAAAGGCCATGTAATCATGCATTTCCTTTGACTTAGCAATACCACTACTAGGTGCATTTCCCAAAGAAAACAAAGAAAAAGAAAAAGAATGTTTATGAACAAAAATATTTATAGCAGTTCTTTTTGAGGTAGTAAAGAATTGGAAATTCAAGGGATGTCCATCAATTGAGAAATGGATCAACAAGTTGTGGAATATGGTTGTAATAGAATGCTATTATGCCATAAGAAATGATGAATAGGATGATTTCAGAAAAATCTACAAAGACTTATAAAACTGATGCAGAATGAAATGAGTAGAACCAGAACATTGTATACATTAACTGAAATATTATATGATAATCAACTGTGAAGAATTAAACTATTAGCAGCATTGCAAGGATCCAAGGCAACTCCAGGGGACTCACAATAAAAAGTGCTATTCATAGCCACAGAGCTTTGGACTCTGAAAGCAGATTGAGGAATATCATTTTTCACTTTACTTGCTCTATGAGTTTTTATTATAAATGTGATATATACTTTCATGACATTGGGGATATGAAAATATGTATTTCATGACAGAACTATTTTGTAGAGGGCAAAAAGAGGGAGAGAGAGTTTGGTTACAAAATACCAATACTTGTTGGAAAAAATTAAGAGAAATAGACTTATTTTTTAAAAAAGAGAAAAGTAGTAAACCTTATTCAAGTAATGAACTCCCTGAAAAATAGAAATGATCAAATCAAAATCAGTGACTCAATGAGATAGCAAGAAACATTAGAACAAAATCAAAAGATTGAAAAATAGAAATGCAACTTATTTAGGAAACAACTGTCTTTGAAACAAGTCAAGGAACAATGATTTAAGAGTCTTTGAACTCTCAGAAAATCAAGATAAAAAATCCCAAAACCTGGAAATTGTGTTCAAGAAACCATAAATCAAAATCAACCAATTCTTTTAGAACCAGAAAGTAATCTCCTAGAAGAAATCCCAAAAGGAGAAGCTTTTGGAACATCATAGTCAAAATCCAGACCTCCCATGATTTAAAAAAATACTTTTAAGGATCCAAAAAGAAACAGTTGAAGTACTAAAGGACCATACTTGGGATGACACAAGACCTGGCAACTTCCAGTATAAATGGAAAGTGAGCTTGTAATATTATATTCCAAAAATCAGGAGATAGGCTTCCAATAAAGAATAATGTATATCAACTAGTTTAGCATAATCCCATATAGGAACCAATGTATATTTAAAGGAATAGAGGATTTTAAACCATTTTTAATAGAAAGACCAGAGCTAAGTGGGAACTTTGAAATACAAACACAGAATCAAGAGTCTCAGAAGGCAAGTGACCTGAATGATAATTTTGCACTAACCTTTAAATAGGGGAAGAAGAAATGTGTGTCTTTTCTGTTCTAAGGGTTGGAAGAGAGAAAAGAGAAAAGAGGATAAAACAAACACACTAGTGTAGAAAAGAGGAAGGTAGGGGAGAGATTTCTAATAATCCAGATATGGAAGAAGAAACAGGAAGGAAGGGATGGGAGAACAAATGTCAGATGAATCTCATATTTATCTGGAATGTACAAAAAAGGGTATATACACATAGAGTTTCATGTAGAAATACATCAAACTTAACAGGCAATAAAACAAGGGAAAGGAGGCATGAAGGTTAAGAAGGACAATAATGAGAGAATAACCATAAAAACAACTTTTTGATTCTGAATAGGGGTGAGGGGAGAGACCAGGTAATAAAAAAGGAGGGGAAAAAAAGAATTATCTAAAGGAAAGTCTCAGATTACTTCCTAGAATGCTGGGGAATGGTTGAACAAATTGTGGTATCTCAGTGTAATGGAATACCATTTTTTGGTAAGAAATAATGAAAGGGATGTTTTTGTTGTTGTTGTTGTTGTTGTTTAAAGGGAAGGCTTGTAGGAATTAGTGCAGAATATACTGAGCAGAATCAGGAGAATAATTTATACAACAAAACATTGGACAAAACTTAAGATCTCTAATGCAATTTCCATGCATGTTTCCAAAGCAGTGGTGTTGAACTCAAACAGAAATAGGGGGCCACTAATCCAGACATAAGAATCCCCGTAGGCTGCATATTGACTTCATTTTAAAATGGCATATTATCTATGTTTTATTTTACTTTTGTTTATTTTGTTAAATATTTCCCAATTACATTTTAATCTAATTCAGGCTGACACTAGGGATTGTTGCTGGCTGCATTTGGTGCATGAGCAATGTGTTTGACAGGTCTATTTCAGAAGATCTACGATGAACGATGGTACCTATCTCCCAACAGAAAGATCCTGGGCACTAGTTGCAAAGAGACACACATTTTTGGACATGACAATTGTGGGGATGCATCTTGCTTGACTATATTTTTCTATTTTGGATGGTCTTCCTTCCTTCCTTCCTTCCTTCCTTCCTTCCTTCCTTCCTTCCTTCCTTCCTTCCTTCCTTCCTTCCTTTCTCTCTTTCTCTCTCTCTTTCTTTCTCTCTCTTTCTTTCTTTCTTTCTTTCTTTCTTTCTTTCTTTCTTTCTTTCTTTCTTTCTTTCTTTCTTTCTTTCTTTCTTTCTTTCTTTCTTTCTTTCTTTCTTTCTTTCTTTCTTTTCTTTCTCTCTTTTCTTTCGCTCTCTCTCTCTGTCTCTCTCTCTCTCTCTTTCTTTCCTCTTGCCTCTTTTTTCTTTGTGTTTTTAATTGATGATAGAATGTGGAAGCAGAGTGATGAGGGGTAACAATGATGATGCCAAAAAAAGGACAATGAGTCATATTTTTAGATGAACAGAAGGAAATTGAGAAAGAAGCACAGACAAGTAGCAGTTTTTAAATTAATGTGTGGAATTATTACATAATTTTTAAACAAGCAATATGAAATAGAGATCCATGCTTCCATAAAGAAACCTGTCTTGGATTTCTGCTTTATATATTGATGTTTTGGGGGGGGATTTATAATCAGAAAAATAGTAAAAGTAATTAAAGTCATCTACTATCGGTACCTTTATTTCTAAATCCCACCGATGATGGTTCCTACTTCTACAACCTTGTAGAGGCAAGTTACTTATCCTCTTGGCTTCTCTTCTGTCAAATGAAGGGATTAGGACTAGATATAACACTATAGATAGATAGTCCCTTCTATCTATATAATTATAACCCTGTGATCTTAGGGGCTATCACGCAGAATTATGCTATGTGTAATTTGTAGGATTGGTTCTGGACCAGTAATTTTATTGATGTTGCAATTTTCCAGGTGAGAAAACTTCTACCAATACAATTCACAGTCTTTCTGCCACTTGGAGAGCTGCCTAAAGCACTGAGAGATAAACCTAGTGTCACATAGCAGGATTGCATCATCAAGGAAACTTAAACCTAGTTCTTCCTTGCTTTGAGGACAATTCTCGATTAGATAATTACCTCTATAGAACTTGTATACATTACTTTCAGAAACAAATAATAAATAGATTACAAAAGTAGCCCAGAATGATCAGTCACTCCCATATTAAATTTTAATAAACCTAAAGAGAAGGGCATCCTCTTTAGTTTTTTTTTTGTTTAGCTTGCAAATATTAGAAACAATATTCACAATGGAAAATTGTTTACCATTATTTCATTCAACCTGATTGTTCATTCTTTCTTCCCAACTCCTCTAAGCTCTAGAGAGCTGGGGAAAGAAGAATAACGATAAATGGACTTGGCTAGTGATTGAAGAAGCTGCCAGCTCTAGGGGAATAATCCCTCCACCCCCACTCTCCACTTTGAACTGTATATAAGTCCAGATCAAGGAGGGAATTCATTTGAGAATAGAGGAATGACTTTCCCAAAGGAGGGAATTAGGCCCAATGGTTATTTAACTTCCCAGAAAGAATTACTTGGATTGAATGAGACCCCAGCTGTTGCAGCTGTCATTACTGTCATTATTATAATGTTGCATTTCAAGCATTTTTCCTCAAGCTTGTAGACTATTCTGTCACTCTGAAAAGAAATATATATATATATATATATATGTACTTAAATTTAATGAAAAATGTTTAGACTAATTAGGGTTGTATAAAGTCATGTTTTTAGGGAGCCAATAGGCAAAGAGATCTGTGCTATGGTCACAGATGATATTCAGTACCCAAACCAGTAGGACAAACCTCAGAAATAAAATTGTGAAAGAAACAATTGTTTTCAGTAGTTTTCCTACTTTCTCTTTCTCCATCATTCTAGAGCTTTCAGGTCTGGTGTTCTAAGAACTTGCTGCTTCCATTCTCCTTGTATCTATCCATTCTAATTCTTGTCTTCTCATGATCCAAGCCATCAACTAAAATAATTTTGATAAATTCCCTTAGTTATTTAAACTGACCTGTGATCTCAGTCACTTGAGTACTATTTATACAAGCTATAATTCCTAAGACTTTCCATCTGATAGCACTTTCTGTAAATCTCTCCAAAAGAAGTTACTGAGTATGCAGGATTTTCTTTTTCTTTTTTACCTTTAAATTTGATGGATACTTGAGCTCTGCTATTCCTCATTCTTATTACATGGTCAATCTATCTCTTTTTCCTATCACATTTATCTTTAAATTGCACTAATCTACTAATGATATCTCAGATGGAACTTTTTAGAGTCAATATGCTACCTTCATTATGTTTTGTATTAGTAAGGCCGGTGGTTAGAATCTTAGGCAATATCAGACCAATGGAGGGAGATATATTTGGGACTTTTAAGACCCTAAATACCTACCTCATTTATGCATAGGGCTATTACCCTTGAAGTCAAGCTATTTCAAGACCATTCATCATTGCATCATTGTGAATTCAGAGAAGAGAGTATATCTACTTCAGATAAGCAAATATGCACTTTCCAGTGAGCTATGCAACAAGCATCCAACCAGAAGCTACTTTCCTGTGAGATTTGGACCTGATGGCAAGGCATCCTTCTGAAATTCAAATTCTAAGCCTTATCATAAAGGCCAATTCTTGGGGTTTGGGTCCTCAGAAAATGTAGTTCTAAATCAGACAGTCTTATGCATGTTGAATGACATTCTGGGAATTGTGGGATTTCACTCAGCCAACCCCTATTATACCTGAAGAGTTCTATGAAGACATCACCCCTAATGGAAAAAAAAAAACCAAGACACAACTGAATAAATATATTGTCATGATCATACATGAAATATTACATAATCACTTGATGACCCAGGCTCAAGCTTTGGAAGTTGCATTTCTATGTGTGTGAAAGACAGAATAGTCAGTTATCAAATAAACCAAAGTACTGATATTTAATAAAATAATTTTCCAACAAGCAATTATTTGTGGGCTAAGCATTTGTCTAAGAAATATTCCTAATGTACACACAATCTGCCTATAATGGGAATACATGGAACCTATTTAGAACTTATATGCTATTTTATTTTTTTTAATTTCCTGTTTTATTTTAATAACAGATTTCCACATAAGTTTTCCAGAGTTATATGATTCATGTTGTCTCCTTCCCTTATTTCCTCCCCACTCTTGGAGCTGACAAGCAATTCAATCTGCATTTTTTAATGATATTTTCTAATAGCACAATGCCATTTGGGGAAAAGAAAATAGGCTTTTAATGCATGATTTAGGGAAAGATGAGATACTTTGTATACTTATTCCTCCTACTAAGAGTTTTAAAAAATCTATACCTCTAAAGGAACATACTTCTATAAGTATGAGAAATATATCATTGATGGTTGGTCAATGGCCTGACTTTACCTGTCTGATTCTGGGCAAGTCATTTTACTTCTGTGGACTCAGTTTTCTCATCTGTAAAATGAGAAGATTGGAGAAGATAGTTTCTTAGATCCCTTACAGCTTGAGATCTATGCTCCTTTGATATTTAAACAAGCCACCCTGTACGTACAGGGATTTGTGGCTTCATTATTGGTCCCCTTTTGAGTGTGTTCTTCTCTGTGTATGATTGTTTTAGTTTAGCAATATTTCTTAATTTCATAATAACAAAAATGGAAATTTAAATAAAAATTAATTTATTATTATTAAATATTAAATAAAATATTATTATCATTAAAATATTACATACTATTTCCTCCTGACTTCCAGTAAACAATCCATAATAGTCTTAAGATGGTCATACCAGGTGCAACTGACAGACAAAAATAGGCCACATGACAGTCTGAGAACTCCTGCAAATCTCAACAGGAGGGACAGTTTATTAAAGGCTTCAATGCCTCCAGCTGTCACCTGTCATCTGCTGTGACCCAGCAACTTGGCTAAGAGATACTTTAGCACTCTTCTCTCTGATTATGTTTCTTTCGCTTTGGAATGGCAGGTGGATATGCTACTTCCTGCAAGTACCCACTGCTGTGGCAAAGAGATGGATGGTGCAATGGATAGAACACAAGACCTAGAATCAGGAGACCAGGAGCTTAAATCCAGCCTTAGAAACCTACTAGCTGTGTGATCCTTGGAAAGTATATTAACCTCTTTTTGCTTCTATTTATTTAAATTATAATTATAATACATTTTCCATATTCCATTTCAATGCAATTTATCTATATTCTTTTATGACATTTTACCATCTATATTCTCTCTCTTCCCCCTCCTCCCTAAGAAGGCAGGTAATAGGACATAGGTGATATATACATAATCCTATAATAAATTTTCCATGTTCATCAAGTTATGAAAGAAGACACATATTGCTTTCACCTGAGAAAAATCCATAGCGAAAATAAAGAATAGTATGTTTCCATTTATTTTCAAAGAAATTTCTACTTAATATTTATTCAAAGCTCTATTTCTTTTCTTTTCTTTCTTTTTTTAAACCCTTACCTTCCATCTTAGAATTAATTCTAAGTATTAGTTCCAAGGCAGAAGAATAGTAACAGTTAGGCGATTGGGGTTAACCTCCCATTTCCAAGTCTGCCACTCTGTCTACTGAGTCACTAAGCTGCCCCTAGCATTCATTAGTTTTGCTAAGCTATCTACCATATTAATGGGGAATAAAGGGAATAAAGGAACAAATGTAATGGCAATAGGGACAATACACTTGTGGTCATGTGTAATGAACTTCAAAATATAAAGATGGCAATTCATCAGTAGAGAATACAATGTGCCATTTTAGAGGAACAGAACTGATATTGGGCACACAAGTCTCTGTGTGACTGACCGAGTTCTGTTTATTTAATTACATTATTCTTAACTAGTGATGAACAATCTGTTCTTTCCCTTGCATTATAAATGAGCTAGGAAAATTCTATTGGCACCAAACTGTAAGAGAGTGAATAAAGAGAACCCTGGCCTCTAAGAACTTCATTCTCAAACAGACTATTCAATTAATCATTAGCTCACAGGTCCATAATATTTAGATCTGGGAAAGAATTTAGAGATAACAGGTTCATACATTTGGACCTGGAAAAGTTCTTAAAACTAATCTAGTCCAATCACCTCTTTATATAGAGGTAAGAAAATTAAGGTCAGAGAATTTGTGTGATTTAATCCCATTCATAAAGTTTAAGTGTCATGGCAAATATAAGATCTGAATGCATATCTTCTGACTCCAAATCCAGAAATGTTTCTACCGAGTGACATTACCTCTCATCTGGTTCAACTTACTCATTTTACAGATAGGGTGATAAACATCAATAGATGTTCTTTTCTCAATAATGAAATTCTCCCTATTACCTTTTACCTTATTCTTCCTGGAATGGAAATGGAAATAGAAAGAATAAGATTTTCAAGGTCTTCAAAAGTGCGGGATATAATGAGAAACATTCCTCTAATTTGACTTCAAATAAATAAATTCTTTTGAATTCAGCCTTTTTTGATATTCTGAAATACTGGAGAAAATATTTGTTCAGTGGTAGCTGTCAGAGTTACAGAAGTTCTCTGGTAATTACCAAGTCCAAGAGAATTAAGCCAGAATAACAGTAAATTGGCCATAGACATTCAGGAGGTGGTGTCAACAAGATAAGTCAGAGTATACATGATGTCCCTACGGATATTATATGCTATAACTCATCAGAATGAGAAAATAGCCCAACATTAATGTAATACTTAAACAATCTATGATTTCATCCATATGGGTATTCCTTCTGTTAATGACTATCTCAATCTCTCTCTGCTTTAGGAGACAGTTTTCATCAGTAGACTGATTGGTGTCTTACCTCCTGAGGATGGATGATCTCTGAACTTAGATTGGTTCCCAAACAATGGACCTAGACTCCATAACTGGGCATGTAATTGAAGCCATTTTAGTTTGGCAGGAACCTACCATAAGAGAGAGCTTTTTGTCTTGGGGAACCTAAATTTGCCTCCAAGTCATAATGAGACACCTGCATTGGGTCTTGCCTAGGTATGTAAGAAAAGTAAAAAAAAAAAATGAACACGTGATGGTATAAAGAAAAGTCATTCCATTGAGGAGGAAAAACAAAAGTTCTCTGAAGAGACCAGTGAAGATGGACAGGAAACTCACAAACCAATTTTGTTTTTATTAATTAAAATTTTAAATCAATAAAAATATATTTATTTTCCCCTCCCTACTATTTCTATTCATGGGGGAAATATAAAACAAAATCTTTCTAACATATACACATAGTCAAACAAAACAACCACTTGTATTGGCCTGTCCAAAAACCATATATCTTATTACACAACTTGAGTCCATCTAATATTTCTGTCAGGATATGAGTGAGCGTGCTTCATCATCCAGCCTCTGGAATTATGAAGGATCACTGAGTTGATCAGGATTCTTAATTCTTTCAAATTTATTTTTTCTTTACAATACAACTTAAATTTTTAAAAGAAAATATAGAAGATAGAAGCAAGAGTAGGTAACAGAGAATGAGTTTGATATATTCTGTAAAATTAGGCTCTGCTGTCTCTCCTAGTTGCTAGTGTTCTTCTCTCAAAATATTTCCCAGTATTTATTTTATGTGTTCATGTATACATTTTTAAAGTATATTTTTTATAGCTTCCCCTTGATAAAATGCAACTATTTCTTTCTTGTTTTTGTATACCTATCACCTAACAGTGTGCTTGGCATATAGTAAGTTGGTAGTTAACAAATGTTTGCTTGATTAATTAGCCTTAAAAAGACAATTAAAATAATAACTTAGTTCAACCAGGAGTAGGAAAGGTTCCAATACCCTGTTCCTTTAAGATAAAAACAAAACTCTTCTGCATGAGCTCACAATTGGCTCTTATTGATTTTCCAGACTTTCAAAACTTTAATTAAAAAAGCAAAAACTTTCTGTTTCTGTACTCCAACTTCCTTGCCCAAAGCAAGGAAAATCACATTTCCTTACAGAACATATAAAGCGTGATTGCTATTCCCAAGTTCACCAGCAGGGAAACTCTAGCTGTCTCCTTCCCTTCCTTGATCTTCCACCACCATCTCTATAGGAAATAAGCAAGCAGTCTCCAGGGAATTCCTTTAGCAGCAAACATAGCTTTCTAATGAGAAAGCCACATTGCTAGAAGCAACCCCAAAAGGTAATTAAAAATTGGGTCAGGCTATCAATACAAAAATGGCACGATGTTTGAGAAAGCCTTGGATTCTAAGGAGAGATTCTAGATCGGAATAGTGACTAATGACGCCTTAAAATATTACTACCAATTAGTTCTATTCGTTCAATTTGAATTTACAAAATGAAACAAATTTTATTTGTTGGCAAAGGTTGTTTTTCTTTTTCTTTATACCTCCATTGCAATTTAGCAGAATCCCTGACCATAGTAAATATTTTATGTATTTATTAACTGATTTATATTTTTAAGGATGTTTTTAAATTTTCTTTTTCTTTTTTTTTTACCAATTACATATAATAACAAATTTCCACATACATTTTCTGAAGTTATGTAATCTAAATTGCCTCTCTTCTTCCCTTCCCTCCCCCCTTTCATAGCTGGCAAGCAATTCAGTCAGGGTTATATATGTATTATTATGCAAAACATTTCCATATTGTTGTAAGTGAATAATCATGTAAAACCAAAATCCCCAAACAAAACCCCAAATAAACAAGTGAAAAATATTATGCTTTCATCTGTATTCTAACTGCAACAAGTTCTTTCTCTGATTGACTTCTAAATATGAATCCTGAAATAGAATCTCAAATTATTTTCTCCTATGGGAATAAAAAAAACTATTAGGACTGATTATTTTTAATGTAACTAATTATTTTTATTTTTTAAATGAACATCTATTAGTTTACCCCTCCCCCATGGAAAAGTAAAAGAAAAAAAAAACAAAGCATTTGAAACAAATATTCAGAGTTAAGCAAAATTAATTCTTGTATTGGCAACCTCCAAAAATGTATACCTTGTTATGCATCTTGAATCTATCACATCTCCGTCAGGAGGGGCATAGCATACTTCGTTATCTATCCTCTAAAATCATGGATAGTGTTTGTATTGTTCAGAGTTCTTAAGGCTTTCAGAATTGTCTTTAAAATTCAACTTGGATTTTAAAAATAAAAGCACAAAAGTTGGAAGCAAAAGCAAGTAACAGAGAATGACTAAGAAAACTTGGTACAATCCTATAAAAATAATGTCATGGATGGTAAAGCTCAGAATAAACTAAGCCTATCAAGGTGAGGAAAAATGTCAATAATAAAAAGGCATGGGTTTGGGTTTGTTTTGTTTTGCTTTAGCTATATTGAGAGAAAGAAGAACATCAATAAAGTATAGTAATGGTGCTTGGGGATGGATGGGGTGATAGTAACTGAGAAAGATGGAAAAACAAGAGTGGTTGAATTCTTATTTTGCTCCTGTCCTCACCCAAGGAACAAGGGGAACAAGCATTTATTAAACACCCAATGTATGTATGTGCCAGTCACTGTGCTAAGAGCTTTACAACTATCATCTAACTTGAGACTTAGAGTAACCCTGGAGCAAGACCCTTCTGAGAAAATATAGTATAAGGGAGGATTGTAGGAAGATGATGGAATAAGGCAGGGAAATTATCTGGCTCTACCAAATTCCTCTCTAAATAACTTTAAACAATGCCTCGAATTGAATTTTAGAGCAACAGAAATAATAAAAAGTTGGAGTGAAGCAGTTATACAATCTAAGACAACTTAATAGGATGTTAGGGAAGATCTGACCTACCAGAGTGGTGCTTTGGCTCCAGGGAAGTACAGATAACACTGCAAACACTGGGTCAACAAGCATCAAGCCCTAGGGGCAGCTATGTATGGTGGGGGGAGGGAGGGGACCCCCCCAAATGGCTTTGGGAACTTTAGTCCTATGAGGTATGAGAGGGGATCAGGCAGTTGAACAGGGGAAGATTGTGAGAGCCCTCTGCTGGCCCTGGGTATGCCCAGGGGTATTGACCAAATTGGGTCCCAGGGTGTGGCAACTGGCAAGGAGGAGTTAGCCACAGAGGAGCTGGGATGGAAAGAACTTGTTGTGGTCACTGGTAAAGGAGCAGAGTCCCTGGTTTTAACTCCAAGGCAGAGGAATGAAGTGAGGCTTGTTTGCTGCAGGAGAATGAATGGCAGGTGGTGCTCTTCAGAATCACATAGAGGGGAGGGTGTTTGTGCTAACAGTAGTGTTAGGAGCTCTCTGGTCATAGCTCAGAGAGGTGAGGAGCACCTGAAGTCATTCACAATCCAAGGCATGAACCAGCAGAGCAGTGACCACACTGGACCTTGGATCACAGCTGGTTGGAAGAACCAAGGAGTAAAAGACCCCCAAATCACTAGTACCAAAAGTGAAAATGGTAAATTTGCGACAACTAATAAAGTTGAAATTACAGCAATTTTTAGGAGTTATTTTGCCTAATTATATGCCAATAATTAAATAATCTAAAGTGAAATGGAAAAAAATACCTTAAAAATATAAATTGCCCAGAGTAACAAAAGAGAAACTCCCATTTTAGAGTCAGAAGTTGAACAGGCTATAAATGATATTCCTAAGAAAAAAGCATCAGGACTAGATGGATTTATAAGTGAATTCTATCAAATATTTAAGGACCAATTAATTTCAATATTAAATTAATTATTTGGCATAATAAACAAAGAAGTCCAAACCTTTTAATAAAACAAATATGGTTCTGGGATACCTGTAGCAGAAAGAAAACAAAAACAGAAAAAAAATTATAGACCAATTTACTA
The DNA here is from genome assembly GCF_027887165.1 of Monodelphis domestica. Taxonomy (NCBI): domain Eukaryota; kingdom Metazoa; phylum Chordata; class Mammalia; order Didelphimorphia; family Didelphidae; genus Monodelphis; species Monodelphis domestica. The sequence continues at coordinate 62,764,137 of NC_077231.1, read as the reverse complement.
ATGAATATTGATGAAAAATACTAAATAAATTATTAGCTGTAAGACTAAAGAAACATATTACATTGTGACCAACTGGGATTTATGCGAGGAATTTGGGGCTGGTCAATATAAGAAAAAGCATTAACACAATTGATTATGTTAGTAACAAAATCAACAGAAAACTGTATGAGTATATCAATAGATTAAGGAAAAGGTTTTGACAAAATACTACACTCATTCCTATTAAAAACATCTGAAAGGATAGGTATAAATTGACTTTTTGTTAAAATGATAAGAAGCACCTACCCAAAGCTAATCAGCAACTTTTGTAATAGAGATAAGCTAAGAACCTTTCTAATAAGATGAAGGAAGGATGCCCATTATCACCACTATTATTCATCATGTACTAGGAATGGGAGCAATTTCAGTGCGAAGAAAAAGAAATTGAAGGAATTAGAATAGGCAATGAGGAAATAAAATGTGTTTCCTTTTGCAGATGATATAATAATATGCTTGGAAAATCCTAGAGATATAACTAAAATTAGTTGGAACAATTAATAATTTTTGCAAAGAAGCAGGATATAAAATAAACACAGATAAAGCATTGGCATTTCTAGATATTGCCAACAAGGCCCTACAAGAAAAGATAGTGAAAGATCTTTCATTAAAAATATTTATTAACAATATAAAATACCTGGGAGCATACCTGACTAGACAAATGTTGTAGCTCATGATATAGGAAGAGATAATAAGAACAATTAGTTACTCCTGATCAAGTCAAGCCGCCATCATCACCGCGCCAAATGAATTGTCTTGAAAGAACTATATTGAAAGAAAATGAAAATAGATAAGAATTGATATTGAAAGGACTAACATATAATTGCTGAGCCCTTGTCAGTGACATTTGAAAATTCAAGGAGAACAAGAGAGGTATCTTAAAACCAGAGATTGGTAAATGTCTTAATGTTTTAAAAAAGAGAAAAAAAATAGGAGAAAGAGAAGGAAAGAAGAGGGCAGGGCCAGGTGAGAGGTGAAGCAAGACGAAAAGAAACATGAATAGGAAGTGCATAGTAGATGGCAGCAAGCTTGACTTGGTGAAATTCTATAATATATTTAAAAATAAAAAGTGATTGAACAACTGGAAAGGGAAGCAGTGACAATGACCTGAAAGCTTCATCCAGAAAAGATCATGCCAGGCTAACTTATTTCCTTCTTTGACAGTATTACTAAATGAGTAGATCAAGCTGTAGGTAGTTTATAGAGTTTGTAATATGTCCCAAGCTATTCACATCCACCATATTCCTCACCATTGTCCCCTGAATGATCCTCATTTTTATTTCTTCAGAGACTATAAAATATTCTGGATGTCTCAACCACACAGCTAGAGAAGGATATTTGTAATGAAATGATAGTATTTAAAACTCAAGGGAAGAATCTAGATCAATTAAAAAACCTTTTTTAAATTAGCAAAGGCTATCCAGCCTACCTATCTACAACTACTCAATTTTGAGTTTAAATCATTCATTTTTCAGGGTTTTCCCAAGAAATCTAGAGTTTTGTAAACCTAAAATTATATTCTGTCTTTTCAGGACAAAACCCTATTTTTCAAACCATTCAATGTTCATTTAAGCAACATAAAGGCAAACAGATTGTTGGCAATTGTGGAGTTAATCCAAACAAAATAAAAAAAAAAAAATCTGAACAAAAAAGTGAAAAAAAAAAACTTTGTTGGTCTAACTTTATCTTTAACTACTTCTTGTTACGAACAGTTGGATTTGACCAGGCTAGGTGAATGCTTGGAAGACACCGAATTGGGAGAGAACCTTTAGGCTATCATTTTGTTCTTCTAATTAAATACTTTTAAAAAAACAATCAATCAGTGGGATTTGTCATTTCCTATATATTTTAGTCAGTTGCTCAATGGTGAAAATATGATCTATTGTTGAATTTCACTTATGAAACTTGCCTATTCCTTTCCTTAAAAAAAAAAAAAACTTATCTTCCATCATATAATCAATACTAAGTCTGATCGGTTCCAAGGTAGAAGAGTAGTAAGGGCTAGGCAATGAAGGTTAAGTGACTTGCTCAGGGTCACATAGGTAGGAAATATCTGAGGCTACATTTGAACCCAGGATTTACCATCCCAAGACTGGCTCTCAATCCACTGAGTCATCTGGCTGCCCCTGTCCAATATTCTCTTTAAGGATTCCCTTAACAGCTAAGTAGATTTTTCTCATAAAATTTTACAGATTCGAAAACAAGCAAATTGGTCAATAGCTGTTAATATTCTCTATTATCTTTTGTTACTGTTATTGTCAGAAAAAAAGGTAGAGATTTTGCTTTCCTTTTCCTAAGTATCTTGTCTGTCATCAGATACATCGAGAATTATTTCTTCCATGTCCTCAGAGCAATGTTGTTCCCAATACAGAACTCATGACTGTGCTTTTGATCTAATCCAACCACTTATTTATATAACATATTATTATATTCCCTTTAGTTCCATTTTTACCTGTTTGAAGACCAAATATACTAATTCTAATTTCTTTGAAGGTAAAAATTATTTTTATAAACAATCTTTACAAATATTTTTATATTTTTCATCAGCTTGTTGTCCTTCTAGTAGTATCTTTAACTGCTCTCTGTGACTCTGCTAAATCAGATCTCTTAAAACTCTTCAATTCCAACTGCTTCTCTCTCTTATCAGGCAATACTAGTCACAACTCTCCACCACTCTTCTCAACAAGATTTTACAAATGAATTTGTGTTATGGGCCAGTGTTGCCCATGACTGCTATATCTCTCCATCTGGCAATTAAGTATTTGATGAACAAAGGAATCTTTAGGTTTTTTTGATCTCATTATAGTAATTGATATATGTCAATGAAAATACTTTATAAAATGATTGCAAACACTTTAAATGTCCTTTCATAGTATTCTTTCCCATTTTTTGGCATTAAAATTTTGTTTAAATAGGTCACATTGGAGTTGTTTTAATTGTAAGTCATGCTTTTTTTTTCTCTCTTGTAGCTTTGCATTCATTCTATTTTTTCCTTTAAACGTAAATAATTTCATTTTTGTGATATTATTTGATGTTCTCTATGTCCATTGTTTTCTGATTCTTCATTTAAAGAAAGTATTCACATAGACAAGAGGTTTTTGTGCAGTCTACTAGTTTTGGGTCTTTTGAAATTCTTCCTGAAACATATTGTTCACCATATTTTTCATCATGCTTGTCTATTTCCATATTGACACTGAAGTCACAGTGAGTATTAAAAAATGTAGATGGATTTAATTTGAGGGTCTTAATGACTCTTCAGAGCATCTCTACTTTTTCATTTTCTATAAAAGGCATTGCACAAGCAACAGTTTTTTCATAGAGTATTCTTTTGCAAACCCTTTCAATTAGATGCCACTTCCCTCCATCTTCTGCATTTGCAAATGGAAAGAATGTCAAGATGGAAACACTTTCCTTCTTTCTGTAGGCTAATCACTGAATAACAACTCACATTTAGAACACAAACAGGTAACCTGATGTTCATTTAGACTCTCAAAAGCAAGGAATTCTTTACAGTCTACCACCTACTACCATCACTCTGGGACAGAAGGGGAGTCCATCATTCTGAAGACCATTTGAGATATTTTTCTTTGCTTCACAGGTTATCACAGTCTAAGAATTTATCACCAACTGTCAGATTCCAACTGCTAAACTTCTCTTTAATTAATAGACTATAAGCTCCTTGAGAGAGAGAACAGCTTCATTCTTGTTTATATTCCCAGATACTATCACATTTTACAGAACAGAGGAGGCAATTAATACATTACCATAGATCATCTGATCATCAGAAAACAGACTCTTTTTATTGCTATAATGTCATTAGAAGCTTTCCTTGGAGGGTGGAAATTTATTTATTTTTCTTTTTCAATTTTTTTATTGTCAGGCAAAACACACTTCCATATCGGTCATTGTTGTAAGAGCACATTCATACAAAACCAAAATCCCCAAATAAAACCAAAGAAACACTGATGTGAAAGACTACTCCACCAGTTCTTTCTCTGAAGGTGGATAGCATTCCCTGTCATAAATCTTTCAGGATGATCCCAGATCAGTGCATTGCTGAGAGTAGCCAAGTTTTCACAGATAAATCATCATACAATATTGCTGTTAGTGTGAACTAACAGTTCTGCTTATTTCACTCTCCATCAGTTCCTGTAGATCTTTCCAGCATTTTCTGAAATCATCTTACTTATCATTCCTTATAACACAATAGTATTCCATCACCAACATGTACCACTACTTGTTCAGCCCCAATTGATTGGCATCTGGAGGGTGGAAATGTATGCATACAGCATAGCCTTTGAGAGCCCAGGATCATCTTCATACCATAATGAGACAATAGGAATATATTATAGGACTATGTGTCTTTTTCTAGCTATTACTTTCCTTGAAATCATGAAGACAGAGTTGCTTTATATCATCCACTAACACTTAATACAACAGCATGTACACTGTTGATGCTTAAAAATATTTTTTGAATTGAACTACTCCATCCTTGTGGCAGATTTAATGTTTCCCCTGCCCCAAACACACACACGTTAAACTTCCAAACAAATGATAAAACTCTGGGAAGAAACAACCCCTTGAGAATCTCTGAGGTGCATCATCTGCCTTCAGGCTAGATTTGACCTATTATTTTGGGTAGATAATTATCTCTCTTCTTTTTGAAGTTCTTTAGGAAAGCTTGGTAGATGAATTAATAAAGGTAAATTGGAGAATTTGAGGTACATCCTAACCCCTGGGGGATGATGTCATTTTCAAGATCTGCCATCATCACTAGAACCAGACTGACCCATTCATTATAGTTCCCTAATGTACTCCTGCTGCTCTCACCTTCAGGCCTTATATTCCCCCTGTTCTGAGAATCTGAGTATGGCAGAAGACACATATAATGAGCTTCTCTTCCTAGGGTATGCAGCTTCCTCTTTGTGGGTACTTTATGTCTTTTGCTACTTGCTAGCAAGAAGCATTTATTACATTCCTAAGTGCCAGACACTGTATTTTTACCTGGGATACAAAGTCAAGAATAAAATGATTCCTGCCTTCAAGGAAATTACATTCTGTTTGGGGAAACAAAGTATTCTCATGGAAAGGATAATAAGAGGCTGGCTAATGAGGCCAGTCTTTATAAGCATGTCTAGGATGTAGCTGAAACTATTCTCACTTGCTTACCTCTGGAGAGTTGTGATGATGGACAGTAGAAGAATAAGGTCAGCGAGAAGCTTGTCCGGGTTAATTTCACATTGATGGATCATCTAGTCATAGACACTGGATGACCATCTCCTGAGTCAGGCTGGTGAAATACAGGGATGAAGGAAGCACTTCATAGATGAAATGACAAACCTCTGAAGTACTAAAAACAATTGAGATATAAAAATGGGAAGAATTTGGGGTCTGTCAACATGAAACTGTTTCCCATGTATGGGAGTGAGGAGTCTAACTGGTGCCATCCATAGCAATAGCCAGCGAAGATATCAAGCAAATCTGCTCAGTTCCAAGTGACTTTCACCACCTACAAATGTCCCCATCTGAGTCAGCCAAATGGATATAGCCAATTATTTAACACGGCCTTCTTCTTATATAATTGTTTTGTTTCTCTACTCCATTTTTGTTTATTTTCCTGGAATTCTGACTCATTGCTACAATCAAAATGAAATAAGTTTTTTTAAATTGATTTTAAATAATTGTTTTGCTTCATTCCACATGTGTAGCAATAATACACTTTAATGTAGTAGTATCTACATTTTCCTTGTGTTTGCTATTGATTATTATTTTGTTATCTATACATATATGAACATATAGATAACAAGTTTTTGCTACTGTTCATTGTGTTTCTGTTATTGATGTTTTTATTTATTTAACCCTTAAATTCCATCATAGAATCAATACAAGGCAGAAGAGTGGTAAGGGCGAGGCAATGGGGGTTAAGTGACTTGCCCAGGGTCACACAGCTAGGAAGGGTCTGAAGTCATATTTGAATCTAGGACTTTCTATCTCAGTCCACTAAGCCACCTAGATGCCCAGATACATTACAATATTTATGGAATTGATTTTTTTTCTCTTTGTAGAGAGGAAGCTCTGATTGTTGAAGTTTTGAAAGGTCAGCAAAGTATGCTTCTAGGAGTTCCAGTCCATGCTGAAATTTTTAGCCTGATCAACATCAGAATAAGGAATGATCTCCTTCAATTCAATTCAATTATATAAACTTTTATTAAATGCTTATTATATGTCAAACACTGTGCTAAGCACTAGGAATACAAATAAGAAAAATAAAAATAATACCTGCCCTCAAGAAGCTTGCAATCTGATAAGAGAAGACCCCCACAAAAGAAAAGGTAGCAGAGACTTCCAGGGGAGTTTATGATGTAATATGAATGCAAAACCAAACAGAGTTGCTGACAAAAAGTAGAGGGTTACCTGGAAAATTCAGATTCCAGCCTTCTATAAAGGAAGGCTTTGGGAAGAGATTAATGCCCTACTCTCTAGCCCTCCAGTCAGAGGAGAAAGGCAACTAAAGAAAGTTCTGAGTATCCATGATCCTTTAGGATCCAGCCAAGTAGTAGCTGAGGGATTGTCCAGCCACAATGAATCATCTGAAATTGATATTGGTGACATCCATACTTTGTAGAAAATACACTAAATCTGAATCCACTCTCCCTAGAGAAAGAGAAGGTATAGAGGAGAGTATGTTTTTGGAACTTTCAGGGGAAATGTTTATACTTCAGAAGTTAACTTCTGAAGTAAATATCCCTTTGTTTAATTTTTTTCAAGTTTTGGGAAATTTTAATTTAATTAATTAATTAAGAATATTTTCCCATGGTTACAAGATTCCTGTTCTTTCCTTCCCCTCCCCCACCCCTCTCCCATAGCTGACATGCAATTCCACTGGGTTTTACAGTAAATATCCCTTTGTAGAAACTAATTGGTGTTAATTCATTAAATGGAACCAGGGTTGTAGTTACAGACATCCAACAATAGAGGGAGGACTCCCAGAATAGGAGTTCAAGCTTGTAGCATTAGGAAAGAAACAATCCAACCCTCCCTACTCCTTCCAGAATCTCCATATGATTGTGCTAAATTGCTTTGACATAGCTCTATTTCCGATCTTAAAACTGGTTTGTTCATCTCTTTTGGTGACTTTTCAAGTCAATTTAAGCTCATGTTTATGGTAATAATCTTTTCTCATGAAAGTTATTTTCAAGTATTTGAAAGGCTATCCTGGGTTTAAGGATAAGGCAGAATTAGAATCAATGGCTTCAAAAGCAGACTTTATTTCCTTATCATGAAAAACTCCTACACAATTAAGAGGGTTCCAAAGGGAAATAGATTGCCCTGGTTGGCAGTAGAGTCCATTGCTTTTGGGGCCTTCTTCTAGAACTTAAAAGGCTATGTAATAAAGAATTAGGTAACTAGTGAATGCCCAAAACAACCGATTCTTTTATTTGCAGTGTTTAAGAGAAGGTTACAGGCTTTAACAAAGCACCTAAAGTGGCATGGATGAAGAGACAGAGGCACCAATACATTGTTGGTGTAACTGTGGACTGATTCTACTATTTTGGAGAACAGTCTGGAATTATGATCAAAAACTGTGTATAATCCCTTTGACCCAACAATGCCACTATCAGGTTTGCTTCTTAAGGTGATCAGGGGAAAAGGAAAAGAAGCTACATATTCTATGTAGCTGCGCTCTTTGTGGTGACAAAGAACTGGAAAATGAAGAGATGCCTATCAATTGGGGAATGGCTAAACAAACTGTGGTATTCTATTGTGATAGAATTCTACTGCACCATAAGAAATGACTAACAGGTTAATTTAAAAAAATGGAAAGATATATGTATCTCACTGAACACATAAAGATGATTTTAAAAATAAACACACAACCCTCCTAAATTACTAAACTGCCAGGTAAAGGATTTTTACTATAAAACATCATGGAAAACAACTCTACATTCCCCATTAAGATAACTTTCAATCATATGTTTTCAATTGTAACATCTCTCTATAGTAATAAAGTAATAGGGTAACATTGTATCATTCTTTTTTTTCTTTTGCTGTCTGAATAAAGTTTAAAATTTTAAAGTTTTATTGAAGTCTTTCATTTTTTATATGATGGATACTTCCCAATATCTCCTCTTCCCCTGGAACTCTTCCTTGTCACAAAGGGGGAAAAAATGGTCAAGTAAAACCAACCTGCACAGAATATTCAGTATTCTACACTGGTAGCCCCTCAACACTAGATCAAGAAGAGAGTGGTGGGTACCACCACTTGCTGTTTCCTTTGATCTGAGCTGAACTGCCTTTGTGGGTTATTTTCATTTATATAATTGTCGTCATTGTGTATATTTTTCTCCTGATTCTATTTTCTTCACATAAAAAGTTCGCATAAGATTTCCAATAAATTCCTTATACTCATCATTTCTTATGGTGCAATAACATTCCATTACTTTCATCTTCTACAATTTGTTCAAACACTCCCCAGTTGATAGGTCTTTACATTTGTTTCCAGTTTGATTTTTTTCTCCTATCATAAAAGTTCTGCTGTGAACAGTTGGTATATATGGGACCATTATTCCTGGTTTTTTTAAACATCCGTAGAGTATATGTGCCATTCATTCTTGGGCAATTTTCACACATGCATGTGTATTTTCAGAAAATATAGGCATATGAATCCCCTCCTGTTATATATCGAGTCAGAGGCTGACATCTCTATAAACCATCATTTTAGTTGTCCAAAAATGTGAAAAATTTCAGAGTGCTATTCAAATATTTAGGCACTTTTGCTTTTGCTAAAGATCAAAAACTTCTATGTGGTATTTGAAAAGCTGCTTCCTTTAGAAGCTACCAAGGGGTTTGACAACATTTTCAGAACAAGAAAATGATTATATTACCTTCTGTGGTTCCAAGCTCCTGCGAATGCAGACTTCTCACCAAGAAATCTAAGCATGGTGAGTAATGAGACTTATTTGACACTTCAGTGTGAAGAAAAATGAAGGAAAGAGATGGTCCTATATGAGGAGTCTGCTTCCATTAAAGGAAAAGAGAAAGATTTTTCATGGTATCAATTCTTTGGAGGGAAAGAGAAATTTGGAGAAGTCTTCTGTCCTTGCCAGATTCACCTTTTAAAAAAATCTCTGATTATCTACTTCAAAAACATCAGTCACTCATTTCCTACTAAATGAATTCATGTCAGATCTAAGCTCTTTCTGAGCTTCTAATTTTACAGATAAAGAAACTGAGGGCTAGAGAAGTCAAATGACTTGTCAGGGTCATGAAGGCCAATAAAATCCAGTTCCATAAACTGATATTCACGGGCTCTTACAGTCTAGAGCTTACCCCAACAGCCACATCTCTCACACCTACCATATAAGCCATAGCTTACACTCCAGCCTAATCATTTCCTAAATGGACTCCACACTTTTTTACTTCTGTGCCCTCTACCAGGAATGCTCTCTTTAGGTCTGCTTCTTGAATATAGGACTATATAGTCTGATGCTCCCTCCTCTATGGAAATTTGCTTGATTCTTTTTGCCGGAAGCCATCCCCCCATCTTTTAAACTTGCAAAGTCTTCATTCTATGTTTCTTTTCATCTCATCACATTCTACCTTGTATTTGTTTCTGTATATAATCTTACCTTCCCTGCTAGATTGTAAAGACCATGGGGGCAATTAAATGTTTTTATATATTATCTGTATCCTTAGTTCAGTGCCTTGAGCATTCTGGATACTAAAAAAATGTTGTGGAAGGAAGGAAGGGAGGGAGGGAAGGAAAGAATGGAAGAAAAGGGAAGAAGAAAGGAAGGAAGGAAGGAAGGAAGGAAGGAAGGAAGGAAGGAAGGAAGGAAGGAAGGAAGGAAGGAAGGAAGGAAGGAAGGAAGGAAGGAAGGAAGGAAGGAAGGAAGGAAGAAGGAAGGAAGGAAGGAAGGAAGGAAGGAAGGAAGGAAGGAAGGAAGGAAGGAAGGAAGGAAGGAAGGAAGGAAGGAAGGAAGGAAGGAAGGAAGGAAGGAAGGATAAAAAATAGCATACGTCCCTATTGACTCAGCCCTTACAATTGAATAAAGGATATGGGGCAAATGCTAGCACAGTTTCTTACACATATAAGTACTCATTAAGTACAGGGTACTCATAGTCTTAGTATAATTTTAATTTGAGGATAGCAATAAAGGTAATAATTCAATAAGAAATTCAGTTCAAGAGAACACTGTGCTGGTTGCTGGGAGAGATAGAAAGATCAGATACAATTTCTGCCCTCATGAAACTTACAATCTATGAAGAATTTAATATGCTGTTTCCTGGAATAGGTAACCAAATAACTGGTGACCTTTAAGAGAAGGCTAGATTAAGTCATCCTAGCTGCTCCAAGTTTTAATTTTCTCATCCTGTAAACAGAGAGAAACAAGCTAATCTGCTTCACAGTTAAATTGTGTTGAATAATTACTGTAAGCTGCTAAATAAACATTTAATGTGTGTGAAAGTGCTTTAAATAAAGAGTTTAAAAGCCACAAATTGTAGAGGGTTTGGGGGCTGTATATTGCAGATATTTTTTATGTTAATGTAGGTCCTTTTACCCAAATATATTAAAATAGTCTATTTTTGAGGTAAAGAAATCTGTTTGTGTTTGACTTGTGGTGAGGGAATTAGTTGCTTTACAGTTGTATTTAACATATGCTGGTCATGTATCTAAATAATTAGCATACTTTAAACAAGACAACTTGCTAATGATTCATCCAATTTCAATTCAAAGGGTTTTATTGTAAATGAGATACAGAGTGAACAGAGTTTTAATTTCACTTTTAATACTCCTGTCTGGACAAGTCATTTAGTCTTAGAACCCAAGAGAATTCTCTTAAGACAATAAGTTATAAAGTAGCTAAAGATCTGCAGTGGTAGAGGGAGTTTCTATGCTGGGAGTTCCCTACCCCATTGAAATCATAGGTCCATATCTCTTTCTCCCTTCACATAAAAAGAAATCACAATCACTTGAGACATGTTGGCATCCTCATTTCTTCCAGTATAAATATGGCAGCTTCCAGATTCTAGGGACTTGGCTAAAGTTGATATAAGTTCAAAAGATCATCTCAAAAAGGATTCGGTTTGGTACAGTGGAATGAATGCAGGATTTGGAACTCAAATGCTTGGATCTGAACCCAACTCTACCACTTACTATACTACCCATGGACTCTTGGGTAAAAATCACTTAATCTTCCCCAGAAACTGAGGTTTCTTCTTCTATAAAATGAGGTAATTAGGAGGGCCTCAAAGGTCCCATCCAGTGATAAATCTACGTTGCTAAGGATAATTCCACTTCTGAAAACAGAACTAGAGAGAGGAAATTTTGCCCTGAAAAGTCTAGCTTCAAGGAAAGTACTCCTAAAAGAGAGGACTGATTGCTTGAAGCCCCAAAATAAACTATTCAGAATATGCCTTAATGGTGAATGGGCACAGTCCAGAGAGGAACCAGCAATTCTGTGATATAATTCTTTAATATTGGCAAAGCGTATTTTATACATGTCCCATGTTTTTGATTTATTAAAACATAACTTAAGCTATTAAAACTTAAAACTGCATGATGCTTTTGGGACCCCTAACAATGGCATGGGATTTCAACCACGTTCTCAACTGATCATCACAATCACATTGTTTTAGTGCTACAATTATATTATCCCCATTTTTCAGAAGAGTATACTGAGGCTGAGACCAAATGACTGTGACTATGTGATTATAGATTACAGAATTATAGATTTAAAACTAGATGGGATATCAGAGGCCATAGAGTCCAACATCCTTTTTTCAAAGAGAATGCAACTGAGACAAACAAGGTTAAATGACTTGTATCATATTACATAGTCAGTATCTAAGGCAGGATTTGGACCCAGGTCTTCTGGACTCTAAGTTCAATACACAAGTCACTATACCATTCTGCCTTCTAACTGAAAGAAACCTTTGAGCTCATGGGATCCAACTCCCTCATTTTACAAATGAGGAAACTGAGTCACAAAGGAATTAAATTGTCTAGCATCTAAGTGGAGATTTGAATCCAGGCTTTCCTCCTTCTATGTCCAATATTCCTCTGTTAATATCTTAAGCAAATCACTTCACTTCTCTTGGCTTCACTTTCTTCATCTGTAAAATAATGAGATTGTAATAGGTGACCTCTAAGCCTCCTTTCACCTCTAAATCCACATAATTACAACTTGCCTATGGGTACATACCTAGCTGGTATCAAAGCCAGGACTTTGCCCTACTTGTCTTACCTTCAAATCCTTTATTACAATGGTGTTCTGCCAAAGAGGCTTTATGTAAGATGCAAGACTAATAAATTACTGCAGTGACAGGAGCTTTAATCTTGAGAGCAGAAACATAAAATCTCAGTGGTGCATCAACAGGTTTATTTCACTTATTTTTATTCCATCGCTTATGACTCGAGCTTATGAAATAAGGTTCAGTTCTTATTTGAATCACAAGAATTGCCCACTACCCCTCTACTATTTGAGCAAGAGCTTAAACATCCAGAGACACAAACTTTACAGTCATGCCCTTATTCTTTCAGGCGCCCATTTTCTTTTTTTTTTTTTAAGCCATCCTTCCATCTTGGAGTCAATACTGTATATTGGCTCCAAGGTAGAAGAGTGGTAAGGGCTAGGCAATGGGGGTCAAGTGACTTGCCCAGGGTCACCCAGCTGGGAAGTGTCTGAGGCCAGATTTGAACCTAGGACCTCCGGTCTCTAGGCCTGGCTCTCAATACACTGAGCTATCCAGCTGCCCCCCAGCTGCCCATTTTCTCAAGTATAAGCTTTATGAATTAGTTAGCAGCCAGTTAGCTCAGGGGGTCATCTTTGTCCCCGTTAGATCAAATTGCCTTAGAATGAAAGGCAGCTGGAGGAGTCAGACACTGATGCTATCGATAGTACAAATGGATTCAGAGCAGAGCCAACCTCAGATGTGACATTTGAAAGCCAGTCAGGATGATTCTCCATCTCAGTTGACAAAATCAGACAAAAAGGAACCTTTGCAAACATCACGTTTTCCACAGCAAGCAAGAGAGAGCCCAAGCGACTTTGTCATGTAATTGAAATAATACATCACTTGGGCAAAAACTTCAGTGACATCCTTCTGTTAGGTAAGCATTTTTTCCTATTGTTTCGGCAAGGAAGAAAGCTCCGGAGAGCCCTTGTTCTCCGGATAATTTTGATGAGGCCTTTCACATTGTATAGAATGCATTTTTCCACAAATTAGCTGGGTTACAAGAGCTTAGGAAAACAGCTCTGCTCTGAGCACTTAACCAACTCACAGGGGTAAGGAAGAGTTTAGCTTGCTTTCACTCTACATCTGGGATGTGCTTCATGCACAGGCTGCCTGAAACAGCTACAAATGGGACAAGTCAAATCTCTGAAGTCTCATTTTCAAGAGGGCAAATCTACCAACTCTTTTGGCTGTCAAAAGTGTGCTTGTTTTTCCTTTATGGGGAGGAAGTGGGCTGAACACTAGAAAAGAGAGAATAGAATCTCTGGCGACAAGAACCAGGTCTGCAGATTGAGCTCTAGATGTGACATTCATGAAAAGGCATAAAGGGAGCTTAATTCATAAGGGGCATAGGAGATATGAAAATGAAAGAGGCAGCAATTCTTACCAGTGGAAATAGTATTTTTATTCCTTTAAATTCACAGGATTCCATTCATTCATTCAACAAACACTGAGTAAATACCTAGATGGCCCACAAAAATAAAATTTCTATAGAATAATAACAAAATTCAGAAGGCAATAATAGGGCTGTCTCATTCAAGATTCTTACAAAATACATAAAATATTTGATAGTCATTCTACCAAAGCATACTAAATAATTGAATAGATTCAATTACAAAATACTCCTCAAGGAAAGTAAATAGCTAAAGCAATAGTCAGTGTTCATAACTGGGTTGTCCCAATATAACAAATATGACAATCTTACCAAAATTAATTGATGGATTTAATGGGTAACTCAATCTGTCTACCAAAGGGTTCCAGATTACAAAAGGGATTAATAGAAAAAGGCAGGAATAAAAGCAAAATCACAACCTTAGACTTCAAAGTATATGTATATATGTGTGTGTGTGTGTGTGTGTGTGTGTGTGTGTGTGTGTGTGTGTGTGTATCATCAAAATCTTTACTGGTTGACAAATAGAAGTGTTGATCAATGAACAAATTAGACATGAAAAGACCACTAATAATTGAACTGAATAATCTAATTCAATAAACTCAAAAAGACAGGAAAGAACTCCCTGTTTACTAAGAATTGTTGGGGGAAATGGAAAGCAATCAGGAAGAAATTAGACTTAGAACAACATCCTACACCACATTTTACAATAAATTTGAAATGAATACATGCCCTGAATATTAAAGAGTCATGCCATTAAAAAATTAGAAGGGAAGTAGATCATATACCATTCAAAACTATGGATAGAGGGATTTGTTTTTGTTTTGTTTTATTTTGTTTGTTTTTTAAAACCCTTACCTTCAGGCTTAGAGTCAATACTGTGTCTTGGAGTCAATGTGTTTTGGCTCCAAGGCAGAAGAGTGGTAAGGGCTAGGCAATGGGGGTCAAGTGACTTGCCCAGGGTCACAGGGAAGTGTCTGAGGTCATATTTGAACCTAGGACCTCCTGTCTCTAGGCCTGGCTCTTAATCCACTGAGCTACCCAGCTGCCCCCAGGATTTGTTTTTTTTTTTTTTTTAACCAAGACAGGGCCAGAGGTAATTACAGAAGTTTAAACAGACCATTTCACTCAGATAAAATTGAAAGAGCTTTTACTCACAAAATTAATGCGTCTAGGATTAGAAGGGAAATGGCCTAATGGGGAAATTTTTGTACTACGTATCTCTGATAAACAACATTTTATATCGAAGATATGCATGCAACTGACAAATATATGACCAAAAGCCATTCTTTAATAGGGAATGGATTAAGAGATATGAATAAATGTTTTAAGAAGAATAATTAAAAACTATGGGAAATGTTATGAAATAATACTCCAAATCTCCAATATTTAGGGAAATAAAATCAAAATAGCCCTAAAATTGTACCTCAGATCCAGAGAATTGATGAAGACAGCAAAAGCTAGAAATGGCCAATGTGGATGGAATTATGGAAAAAAGAAAGACATACCCAATAATGCACTATTGATGGAACTGTTAATTAGTACTACAATTCTGGAAAGCCATTTGAAATTATGCAAATAAAATGACCTAAATGTTCATATTCTTGGTGCTGGAAACTCTTCTGCTAGGCTAAGACCTCCAAGAAAAAAAAAAGTCTCCATATAGACCAAAATATTTATATAGAAGTAGTTGGAGGAAAATATTAAAGAAATGAAAACAAAGTAAATAATCCTTGATTAGGGAAATTATGGTGCATGTATATAACAGAATATTATTGACCTGTAAGAAATGATGAACATGCTGAATACAGAGGTACAATGGAGGACTTACTTTGAACTGATGCAGAAAGAAGTTTGCTGAGCCTGGAAAACAATGGCTACAATAACATAAATTAGGGTAGGAGAGAAGCCTATCACATAATTATTGCTATTGAAAACTATGAAGTTATAGAGATCAAATTTAAGCCCAAGGAAATAATGTAAGAATATACCATTTCCTGCTTCTTTGCAAAGACTGGAGTCCCAAAATGTGAAACAGAGAAATTTGGGGGGGATGATAGTTTTCATAGTTTCATTTTCTTTTTCTCTTCTGCTTTAAAAAAAAATTCTTTGTTATAAAGAATCAGTCTTTGGGACAAAGAAGAAGGAAGAATACAAGGAGAGATATAGGTAATGTAAAAATGAAAACTATTGATAAAAATCTGTGCTATTCTTTGCTAGATGTGGAGGAAGATATATTTTTGTAATGCTGGTATTATCTATGCTCTCAGCTGGCTAGGCAAGTTGGTCTTCCCATAAAGCTTTCAAATAAACAGAAGATGAGTATGTGTTGTGTGTGAGGATAAGTGGTAAGGGATAGGGAAAAATTAATAGATTGTTTTTAAGAGGAAAGGAGGAGAATTTAGATACAATCCCAGGGCAGAAAGATTCTAGAAGGAGAGGAGGATGTTGGGATTTTGACTATTTTCAACTGTCACTCCAGATTCTAGCTTTCAACTGAGCTGGAAGGAGGATCTTTGCTTGGGTATCCCCTGGGAGAACCTAATCTTGTGAAAACATTTAGGCATTCCTGGGTTGGATAATTGCCATTGGAGGAGACTGACTTTCCCCTGGAATACAGAGACTAATCTGAGAGCTACCAGTCAAAGATCAATAGGACTAAGGTAATCCCAAGGAAGCCAACCCCAGGTTTGAGAGGGGATTCAGGCTACTAGTAAGTCCTGTGTCCATAGCCTTCTTAAAGACAATCTGAGTAGTTAGGTTAGTAGATAGTCAGATAACATTTGGGTTTTTAAGTAAGAGCAGGGAGCTGGTAAGTTGGGGCTACAGAAGAGAAAGAAGAGCTCTCCTTTTGCAGGAGGTGTAGAAGTTGGGTGGAGTCCAGATTTAGAAGTGCTAGGACCTTACCTACCAGTTTCCCCACTCTATCAAATAAACTTATTTTTATATAGCCAAAGGGGTTTTGTGCTTTACTGGCCCTGGGAGGTCTCTACATGGGTTTTTTTCTCATCTCCCATCCATCTAAGCCTTCCCAACAACCCACCTCTCTTTGGAGGAAGGATTATCTTTCATGTGTTTGTATTTGTGTACATGTGTGACATGTATGTATCTAAGATAAGAGAAAGAAACCCACAGAGAAACCTTCAATGAAGTTTCTAAACTTCCAATATCTAAATATTACTACTCAAAGTTGTAAGTTTCCAGAGGATTTTAAGGGCCAAAATACCCTGGGTGAATAAAGAAAGATGAGTCTATGTTCATTGATAACATGAGTAATGATTGATTTCTGAGACATTGTTCATTTCTGCTTTGAATAAATATCATTTCTAAACTTAATGGTAGCTTGGATTTGTTAGCATACTAGGTCAACTAAATTCTCTAAATATGAGCTATCTTCAGAACTTTCTGTATTTTATCTGGATAAGGGCAAGCAAACTAGAGAAGTGATTTATACTGAATAATTCCCATGATGCAATCCTGTGTCCATGCAAGTCTCAAACTGTTCTGGAACACAGAAAATATAATCAAGCCTAAATTGAATGAAACAGATTCCAATGAAGATTTCAGACTAGGGAAAGATCACTGAAAGCTAAAGTTGTTAGGATGTCTTCCTGGAGAAGGTCAGATATGAACTGGCTCTTGAAGGATGATTGGGAAAGGCAAACAATGAAAGAAGGGAGGAGTGGAAATAAAAACATGAGCAAATGTACTACAGTAAAGAACATTTAAAATTTGATGAGAACTCAAGAAATTGTCTAGTTCAATACTATCATTTTGTAGGAAATGTGAATCCAAATTTAAATTTGGACTTAAATTATATGAAGTAATATGGTCACCGAAATTATTATATCTCAAGTCAGAAGTTTATTTATCAAAATAGAGGAGAAACAATAAAGTAGAGAAATGTGAAAGAGGTTTAAGAAAATACCTATACTAGTCCTCAGTCAGGAGGGCCAGTAGGGAGTAACCACAGGCCTCTTCCAAGATAGAAGCTAGTCTTGAGAAACTAGGAAGGGAGTCAGCCTTTTCACTCATTCAATGAAGTAGTCCAGGAGTCAGTCTGAGTAGAAGTCACGATCCACACAGCAGTTTCCAGTGAAGTTCCCTAGAAGCCAATCTCCAGGAGACACTTTCCAGGAGACTCAACTTCACAAGACTGTCCTAGCTGAAGGATTTCGTGGCTTTTACGGTGGTTTCCTGTCCCTGCCCCTCTTCACAAGGGCCAATTACAGTTTCCAATTTGTCCAGCACTACCCAGAGGCAGTGTCTGTGGGATTGACTTCTCACCTCTAAAGGTGTTAACTCTCCTCCTAGGATTCACACAGTTCTGAGTTGTCATCCAGTTTGGACTCACACATTTCTGTTATCACCCAGTTTAGCACAGGGTTGCAGACCTCCCCCCACTTAAGGTTAAGTAGGGGTGTCTTCCTTTTGGAGGTGTAAACTCCTGGAGTAAGAGTCGACTTCCCTATTTTAGGGTTACATATGAGTGTATTGGATTTTGTTGATTAATTCAAAAGTAGACAAAGGAGAGTTAATCCTGTCCTCACAATCTACTGAGGTACTAAGTAGTGGCAGAGCTGAAACTAAAATCTATTACCCAGGAATCCTAGTCCTATTTCTAAATCTATACCCTTTCTACTATGTGTGGCATTTCCTAGATAAAAGGATTTGTGTTTAAACTAGAAATAGAAAAACTGGAAATAAAACTTCCCTGTTACAATTACTAAAATGACACTATAAAAAACCACAGGTATGATATAGGAAGAATAACAGTGGAGATGTCAAGTCATTCATACAAAATGATTACTTGGAAGATGGACAGAAATGTTAGAAATTCTATTCATGGTCTCAAGTATCCATACCCCAACCATTGTGCTATAACTATTGTGGGATCTCTGGAGTTTGCCTGAGGGAGGGAAGGCAGAAAACTTAGAGGATACAATAATTCAATGCATACATTCTTTCAGAAGAATAGGGAGCACACACTTGGATGTCATACTGGTAGAGCATCAAGGAAATTGAAGATCAAGTGTCTATTAGACAGTGAGACAGCAGACCACACAGTGAGTTCATTCCCTCTGTCCCATTAAAACAAATCACCAACCTGCAGTCTCCACCCTAAGGCATTCCCTTTTGTCAATTCTTTCCAGGCAAACCCACCTTTCTAATGTTTTTTTTTTTTTCTTCATAAGTAGTGACACTTCCCCTTACTTAACAAGGTTAAGTAATAATCCCAGGATTATCTTCTGTCTCAGGGTAAGAGGGAATGTTATCACAGCCTCTCTGGTGACACATAAAGAACGTGGGACCTCAAATGCTGTAGGTAGGCAGGCCTGGGTGATCCCTGAGGTCCTTCCATCACTGAAGTTTCCCTAATCCACTATCATCATAAATTCTTTCTCCCACTTGCCTGAATTACTTTAATTATTACTTGTGTAATTCTCACATCATAAATTACAAAGTTGATCTGAAAGGACATTTCATGGTAACTGTTCTAATTAGTCATTGAACTGGGTATTGTAATTATGAGTTAAGACTTTTCCAGTACATAGTGTTATAGGTTGGGCTTGTCTTAGTCCTATTGAGTAAGTAGTCCAGGTTTTGGTTTGGGGGAGAGGGGAAATGAGATATTCATTTGCTAGCTGGTAAAAAGAGTTTTAATTAGCCATACTTTAGAAAGAACAAAGCACTGGTCCAGGTAACACCTAGTTACCAGGATATGGTGACAATCATGACTTTGAAACACCTGCCAATTCTGAAGGACTCTCAGACCTCATGGACTATCCGTTTAAGCCCTAAGCAATGGGGAAGCCACACCAATGACTGGAGCCTTGGCACCCTGGGTTGATCGAATCCCAGGAATGATTTCACTTGCCTTTTGGGAGGAGAAAAAAATCAAGTTAAGCCTATGTAGCAGAGATGCTTCCCGCCACACACACGCTCTAGATAATAAAGTAAATAAGAAATTTCGAACGTGTGGAGATTGAATTTAAAAACTCATAGATTTAGAGTTGGAAGAAGTCTTAGGGCTAGACATGGTCCAGCCTCTTCATTTTACAATTAAGGAAATGGAAGCACAGGACAGTTAAGTGATTGGGATTGCATCACACAGCTAGTGAAGCAACTGAGGCAGGAGTCAAACCTGGATCTCCAGCTCTCTAAGTACAGGGTCCTATCTACTACACAATGCTGAGTATCACTAACATTTGGGGGAATTGATTTCAATTCCTAAATGTTTATTAAGTGTCTACCCTGTGCCAGGCTCTATGCTAAGTGCTGGATATAAAAAAGAAGAGGTTAAAGCTAGTCCTTACCCTGAAGGAGCTTACAGTCTAATGGAGGAGACAACATGGGAGAAGCAAGCTATAGACAGAATAATTAGGAAAAAGTAAAAAGGGTGAAATGCTGTAATTAAAGAGTGGTTAGGGAAGGCTTTCTATAGACACAGGGATTTTAGTTGGACTTAAAGGAAACCAAGGAGGTCAGTAGTTGGAGTAATGGAGGGAAAGTGTTTCAGATAGGGGATACAGACAGAGAAAATACCTGGAGCTGAGAGCTGGAGTCACTGGATGGAAGAGAAACAAATTGGGAAGTGAAGGTTTTAGAAGACAGGAAAGTTAAGAGAAACCTTTGAATGACAAATTTGTATTTGCTCCTGGGGTCAATTGGGAGCCACTGGAGTTTATTGTGGTATGCAAGGCAATAGAAACTTAAATAAAAGTCATGAACTAAGTGAATGAGAAAGGAGAGACCTAACTACAAAAATAAGGAGAAACAGAAATAGTTCCAAGGTAGGAAATATACTATTGAAACACTCAGCTTAAACAGAAGAAACAGGGGAGCTGCTGCTGTTCAATCCAGAGCATCTGAGAGATTACTAGTTTGTTTTGCTGATGAATCTTGGGTTTTAGAAGGGAGAGGAAGTTTTGAGCAAAAGAAGCTGATATTAGAGACCTGATATTAAAGACTCATAAGGAGAAATCACTTGGTGAAATGAAAATGACAGGAAACATGAGAGACAGTGAGCATGATCTCTTAGACACTGTAATAACTGTCAAGGGCAATTTTGGCCCTGTGGTGCAGGGGAACGAATGGTGGCTTTTACATCCCTCGTCCACCCTGTCTTTTCCTTTGATGTCCTTTCTTCAAAGGGTTCATTCTTTCTCCCTACTCCTGTTATCAGATGGATGCCGATGATTCCAAAAATCCTTGTCTCCATTCCCAAAATAGAGAATCTCCTTTTCAGATTTGCAAGTCACTGATTTCTAGCTGGAAGGCAATTTAGGCATCATCTAGTCTGATCCCTTCATTTTAGAGGAAAGAAAATAAGTTCTGGAGGGAAATTAAATGGCTTGCCCATAGACACACAGGAAAAACTTGGGGTAGAAACAGAATGGTTGAACTCAATGTCCTTTGAGTGCCTTTCTAGGGTTGACTTTATGATTCCATGTTGAACACACAATGCCTTCTGGAAAGCCAAATGATGGGGGCTGAAGAAAGAAGGAAAACAACAGAGAGCTAAGAGGCAACAGGGGAGTTTGACATTTGGAGGGATGGGAGAGGATGGAGTAATAATGTACTTTAATTTAAAAAAATCTTTGTCTTCAATTCTGAGTTTAAATAAACATTCAAGCAAGTTCTCTGAATCTTCTTACTGAGTCAATTTATTGCTTATGTGGGTGGCATGGTCTCTGCCCACTAGAGCTTTTCATACCCAACTTTGATTAATCTCTATATATCTTTCCTCAAGTGCTTAGTGGAGTGCTATGCCTGCAGGGGGTCCTTGATAAATATTAACTGAAAATTAAGAATCACTACTCAAATAACTGTAAAAAATAGTGCAGAGGCAGTTAAAAGAAGAAAGCTCAAAGTTACTTCATTCTGCTTAATTTGGCACATTTCATATGCACAAAAAAGCACCCCCTCACTGCAAGCAAGCCTAATGAATGCACTAATGGGGAGATAAAGCTGTTTAAGTTTGAAAAAGTTCTAAAAATACTCTAGGAGTTTCTTATCATCCACATGCTCCACTTTACACAAACTGAGTCTGGCTGAGTTGAAAGGAGACCATGGTATGTTTCCCTGCTTTTCAGGGACCATGAATTTCCTTACTCTGAAGATTTTATCAGACGTCCCTACTCCTTCCCTGACCAGGAATAAAATCATTCCCCATTTGGGTGGCATGCATGGAAGGTTTGTTTTTCTCTTTAAATGGAAAGGGACAAGAGTTTTGATTTTTTTTCCCTTCCTCACACAGACCCCGAGTCTTCTGTTCTGGTGTATGTCGAGGAACTCTGGCTCCTTGTAGATTACAATTGACAGCTGTAAGGTGTAAAGTTTTACAGTTAATAGTATGGGATTTCTTCTTTATTTTAAAAGCAAAAATCCTTCCTACTTAAAATTGCTATGATTTCCAGCATTCAAAAAGTCCACAGATGTCAGGTCTTTGTACACGCAACCTGAGACACAGTCACAAGTGTAAATACAGACACATACACTATAACTATTTCACCGATACAGTTTACATAAATTATATATCCTAGACTATAGATATGAGCATATCTTGTTTGTTTTTTTCAAACTCTTACTTTCTGTCTTAGAATCAATACTGTATATTGGTTCCAAGGCAGAAGAGTGATAAGGGCTAAGCAACGGGGGTTAAGTGACTTGCCCAGGATCATACAACTAGGAAGTATCTGATGCCATATTAGAACCCAGGACCTTCTGACTCTAGGTCTGGCTCTCTGTCCACTGAGTCATCTCACTACTCCCTAGAATATCTTTTAATATACAAAACTCTTTTCTATGGTGTTAGGTATTCAAATCCAGTAACCATTTTACCTTTAACCAATTTAACCAAATTACTAACCATTTTCATCTTTAACCAATGTTTTTGATTCTGCATATGGACAAGTCTTTGTAGCAGAGGTTATTAGATTCATGAAAAATTGTCAAAGTCCTTAGGTTGCCTTGGGTCAATGGAGAATAGAAGACAACACTTATTGAGCATGTTACTAGTTTTGGCCAAGCACTTAAGCAAGGGCTGCAACCTGTGCCTTGCAATTTATTGACACATTCTCCTTTTGTAGCCATAAGTACATCTTTCAGATATTTATTTATTTGTAAAATATTTTTCCAAGGTTCCATGATTCATTTTCTCTCCCTCCTCTCTTCCCTCCCCACTCCCAGAGCTGACAAGGAATTGCACTGGGTTATACATGTGTTATCACTTGATACCTATTTCCATATTATTCATTTTTATAATAGTCTTTTAAATAATCCCAACCCTAAATCCTACACCCATATAAACAAGTGATGAATCATGTGTTTTTCTTCTGTGCTCCTACTCTTTTCCTCAATGTAGATAGCATTCTTTCTCATAAGTCCCTCAGAATTGTCTTGGATCGTAGCGCTATTAGTAGCAAATTCTATTACATTTGATTGTGCCACAATGTTTTAGTTTGGGTGTATAATGTTCTTCTGGTTCTGCTCTACATCTCTCAAATAGAGGGAGAAAGAGGAACCTAGGGCAGCCGTCTCATCATCTCCTACCTGGATGCTCACCTAGACTTCATCATGGTCTCCAGAAACCAATCTTCCTACAAGATCACATCGACTCTGAAGCTCACACATCTTCTCAGTATCCCTTGCTCCCTTGGGCCCTTCCTGTCCCTTCTGATTAGAAAGATGAAAATGGATGTAAGAGATTTCCTCCCAGATCTTCTACTTAAGAAGAGGGTTCAGAAAAGCCAACTCCTAATTCCCCACTTGACAAGAGGAATTCATTATTCTTCCCCAAAGTTGGGTGCTCTTTCTCTCTTTTGCTACCCCCTCCCCCCATTAGCTTCTTTTATGTTTTGTCTTCTGTCATCAATTAGGAACTCTTTGAGGGCAAGGGCTATCTTTTGCCTTTCTCAGTTCTCCCAGATCTTAGTATAGTGTCTGACACAAAGTAGGTGATTAATAAATGTTTACTGACTGACTGACAGGTGACCAATTCTGTCTCATCTTCACCTAATTAGAGGTGTGTGTAACAGATGGAGGGGGGAATTAATATTAATAATAGGTAGCTTTTATATAACACTTCAAGGTTTGCCAATTTTACAGACACCTCATTTGATTTGGGAAGAATTGCATAGTAAAAGATCCTCCCCCCTCTGTACCTAGGCTGATCTTGTGCCAGGGTAACTAAGCAACTTTCCTTCTCACCTAATTACAATATGAATGATTAACTAGAGTGATCCATTTGGATTCCAGAAGATAAGGATTTGAATCTCATTTCTGCTTGCTTCCACTGGGACCATGGACAAGTCTTCTCACCTTGCCATCTTTATAGTTCCTTGAGGTCAGAGACTGCCTTCATTATTGTCTTTGAATTCTCACTGCCCACCATAGTAAGTCCTTAGTAGTCACTGAATTGATTTGAGTCTCAGTTTCTCTGTAAGATAGGATTATAATTTATTGTCAGCACAGCTGAGTGGTGTAAGGATGAGTGCATGGGGGGGGGGGGGATTTTTGGAACCCTGACATGAGAGTTGGTTGGAGAGCAAAGGATCCTGGGGAGGAAGGCTGCCCTGGGAAAGTTCTACTGGGAACTAGGGGTTTTTTTGAGCTGAGTCTTTGATCTGGCAAGACCTGTTCCCAGGTTGAGGACTTCATCTAAAGCCACCAGAAGACAACCCTGATCCCAAATTCATCTCTGTGATTGATCCAGCCTTCGCTTGATATCTTCAACCACCCCTTAATTGAGAAGATCCTTTCAAATCCCAAAATGTGGCTGGTGACTCACTAGAAGGAGAGCCCAGCTCTCAGGCTAGGGATTTAGACCTCATACTCGTATCACTAGGTTAAGCTGTGTGTATCTTTGTATATAACTTGAGATGCAGATGCACACACTAATAAATACATATGTAGATATGCATACATACATATACCGACACATATATACTTATACACATATCTGTGTTCATTTGTGTATAGTTTTTTAACTTTGGGAGTATAGTTCCAAACCGATTTCCAAGACAGCTAGACCAATTTACAACTTCATTAATAGTGTATTTTATATTCCTGTTTTCCCATAGATTCTTTAATAATTGTCATTTTTCTTTTTTTTAACTTTGACAATCTAATGCGTGTGTGGGTTGAACCTCATAATTGCTTTAATTCACATTTCTCTGATTATTAGTTATTTTTCACTATTTTTGTATGACTATTTAGAGCTTGGAATTCTTACATTGAAAACTCTTTATAAAATTAGAAGTGTAACAGGTAACTAGGAAAAAATATTCATGGTAATTTTTCCTGTTAAAAATCTCATTTCCAAGATATATTTGGAACTGATTCAAATTTATGAGAGCAAGAGCTACTCTCCAGTTGATAAATGATCAAAGAACTTATTGAAAAAGCATCCATTCCTTTTAAACTTGCCCCATCCTTTTCCTTTCTGCCCCCTTCAGATCATTTAGGAAGAGGAGGGGGACAGGAAGGGATAAAAACAAATAACTAAAACTAGAATGGCATGGAAGTTTGCTCTCATTATTCATTTGAGTTTTTAAAAGTTATTTAATTGAATTAATAAACTGCTAGCCACTGATTATGAATTAAAGAATCCTATGAGTTTGGAGGTGATGAATGAAAAGATCAACATATTCCATGTGAAATGAAGCCTTAACATGTTGAGGATAGATTTCATATTCTTGCTCATTTTTATCATATTCCAAATCATACCTTCTAGATTCCCTTTGAACCTGGGCCCAATTCGGTAATTGCCAGGCAAGAGGGCTAGCAGAGTTGGGGAACTGAAGAGAAATACTACTCATGGGAAACTGGAGCACCATCTGGTGACCAAAAATATGCTACATTCACTTTTCTTCATCAAGTCCTTGAGCTAGCTATCTTGTGACATCTTGCTCCTTTGACAAGCAGAGGAAGGATTCAGGACTGGTTGTAGTTACCACTAAGTGTACATTTTGGCACCAGAGCCAGGGATGTACTAGAGTCAGCTGTTAAGGGCTGAGTGGATTGTTAAATTTTCAGGTGAGAGTTTACACATCAGAAATCAGTAAATGTTACAAATCAAGGCTTGATTTATTGTTTTGTGAATTGTCTAGATTTAAGAAGGCAGGGAAGAAAATCAATAATGGGAATTAAACTTAAAAGTGAATGCTAGATACATTTTACTCAGAGAGCTGATCATTAAACATTTACCAACATATTCCTGACTACAACACTCATTACCAATATCCCTATTACACCAAAATATTAATTCACAGGATTGTTGTGAGATTCAAATAAGAAAATGTATGTATCAAAGAAAATTGCCCAGAGATTCTAGAACAAGGGGGCAATACATCCACTGACAGAGCTCACAGAACACCTTCTACACTAAACCCCCAAAAGACAACTCCCAGGAATGTAATTGCCAAATTCCAAAGCTATCAAACAAAAGAAAAAATCCTACAGGAAGCCAGAAAAAGACAATTTAGATATAAAGGAATGCCAATCAGGGTCACCCAAGACCTTGCAAGTTCTACTCTGAATGATCGTAAGGCATGGAACATGATCTTCAGAAAGGCAAGAGAGCTGGGTCTCCAACCAAGAATCAGCTACCCAGCAAAACTGACTATATACTTCCAAGGGAGAGTATGGGCATTCAACAAAATAGAAGACTTCCAACTTTTTGCAAAGAAAAGACCAGAGCTCTGTGGAAAGTTTGATACCGAAAATCAAAGAGCAAGGAATACCTGAAAAGGTAAATATTAAGGAAAGGGGAAAAATGTTATCTTCTTTTACTCAAACTCTCTTCTATAAGGACTACATTTATATCAACCTATGTATACTAATATGTGGGGAAAATGTAATGTATAAATAGGGGGTAAAGAAAGACCAAATAGAATAATGGTTCTCACACAAAGATTCACAGGGGAAGGGGAGGGGAAGAAAACTCCTATAAGAAGGAGAGGAAGAGAGGGGGGGGGGTTACTTAAACCTCAATCTCAGGGAAATCAACTCTGAGAGGGAAAAACATCCAGATCCATTGGGATCTTGAATTCTATCTTACCCAACAAGGGTAAGGAGAAGGGAAAACCAAGGGGGGGAGGGGGAGAGGGAGAACAAAAAGGGAGGGAAAGAGAGGGGGGAGGGGGAGGGAACAAAAAGGGAGGGACTAAAAAGGGAAACATCAAGGGAGGGGACAAGGGGGACTGATTCAAAGTAAATCACTGGACTAAAAGGTAGAGCCGAAGAAGAAAAGGTTAGAATTAGGGAAGGCAATCAAAATGCCAGGGAGTCCACAAATGACAATCATAACTTTGAACGTGAATGGGATGAACTCACCCATAAAACGTAGACGAATAGCTGAATGGATTAGAATCCAAAACCCTACCATATGTTGTCTTCAAGAAACACACATGAGGCGGGTTGACACCCACAAGGTCAGAATTAAAGGATGGAGTAAGACCTTCTGGGCCTCAACTGATAGAAAGAAGGCAGGAGTGGTAATCATGATATCTGATAAAGCCAATGCAAAAATAGACCTGATCAAAAGGGATAGGGAAGGTAATTATATTTTGTTAAAAGGGACTCTAGACAATGAGGAAATATCATTAATCAACATGTATGCACCAAATAATATAGCACCCAAATTTCTAATGGAGAAACTAGGAGAATTGAAGGAAGAAATAGACAATAAAACCATACTAGTGGGAGACTTAAACCAACCATTATCAAATTTAGATAAATCAAATAAAAAAATAAATAAGAAAGAGGTAAAAGAAGTGAATGAAATCTTAGAAAAATTAGAATTAATAGACATATGGAGAAAAATAAATAGGGATAAAAAGGAATACACCTTCTTCTCAGCACCACATGGCACATTCACAAAAATTGACCATACATTAGGTCACAGAAACATAGCACACAAATGCAAAAAAGCAGAAATAATGAATGCAGCCTTCTCAGATCACAAGGCAATAAAAATAATGATTAGTAATGGTACATGGAAAACCAAATCTAAAACCAATTGGAAATTAAACAATATGATACTCCAAAACCGTTTAGCTAAAGAAGAAATCATAGAAACAATTAATAATTTCATCAAGGAAAATGACAATGGCGAAACATCCTTTCAAACCTTTTGGGATGCAGCCAAAGCGGTTATCAGAGGCAAATTCATATCCCTGAAAGCTCATATTAACAAACAAGGGAGAGCAGAGATCAATCAATTGGAAATGCAATTGAAAAAACTCGAAAGCCATCAAATTAAAAACCCCCAGCAGAAAACCAAATTAGAAATCCTAAAAATTAAGGGAGAAATTAATAAAATCGAAAGTGATAGAACTATTGATTTAATAAATAAGACAAGAAGCTGGTACTTTGAAAAAACAAACAAAATAGACAAAGTACTGGTCAATCTAATTAAAAAAAGGAAG
Source organism: Monodelphis domestica (assembly GCF_027887165.1). Taxonomy (NCBI): domain Eukaryota; kingdom Metazoa; phylum Chordata; class Mammalia; order Didelphimorphia; family Didelphidae; genus Monodelphis; species Monodelphis domestica. Next base: position 62,736,042 of record NC_077231.1, on the reverse strand, counting down.
GAAGAAAAGCAAATTCACAGCATTAAAGATGAAAAGGGGGACAGCACCTCCAATGAGGAGGAAATTAAGGCAATCATTAGAAATTACTTTGCCCAATTATATGGCAATAAATACACCAATTTAGGAGAAATGGATGAATATATACAAAAATACAAACTGCCTAGACTAACAGAAGAGGAAATAGAATTCTTAAATAATCCCATATCAGAAATTGAAATCCATCAAGCCATCAAAGAACTTCCTAAGAAAAAATCCCCAGGGCCTGATGGATTCACCTGTGAATTCTATCAAACATTCAGAGAACAGTTAACCCCAATACTATACAAACTATTTGACATAATAAGCAAAGAGGGAGTTCTACCAAACTCCTTTTATGACACAAACATGGTACTGATTCCAAAACCAGGCAGGTCAAAAACAGAGAAAGAAAACTATAGACCAATCTCCCTAATGAATATAGATGCAAAAATTTTAAATAGGATACTAGCAAAAAGACTCCAGCAAGTGATCAGAAGGATCATTCACCATGATCAAGTAGGATTCATACCAGGGATGCAGGGCTGGTTCAACATTAGGAAAACCATCCACATAATTGACCACATCAACAAGCAAACTAGCAAGAACCACATGATTATCTCAATAGATGCAGAAAAAGCCTTTGATAAAATACAACACCCATTCCTATTAAAAACACTAGAAAGCATAGGAATAGAAGGGTCATTCCTAAAAATAATAAACAGTATATATCTAAAACCAACAGCTAATATCATCTGCAATGGGGATAAACTAGATGCATTCCCAATAAGATCAGGAGTGAAACAAGGATGCCCATTATCACCTCTACTATTTGACATTGTACTAGAAACACTAGCAGTAGCAATTAGAGAAGATAAAGAAATTGAAGGCATCAGAATAGGCAAGGAGGAGACCAAGTTATCACTCTTTGCGGATGACATGATGGTCTACTTAAAGAATCCTAGAGATTCAACCAAAAAGCTAATTGAAATAATCAACAACTTTAGCAAAGTTGCAGGATACAAAATAAACCCACATAAATCATCAGCTTTTCTATATATCTCCAACACAGCTCAGCAGCAAGAACTAGAAAGAGAAATCCCATTCAAAATCACCTTAGACAAAATAAAATACCTAGGAATCTATCTCCCAAGACAAACACAGGAACTATATGAACACAACTACAAAACACTCGCCACACAACTAAAACTAGACTTGAACAATTGGAAAAACATTAACTGCTCATGGATAGGACGAGCCAATATAATAAAAATGACCATCCTACCCAAACTTATTTATCTATTTAGTGCCATACCCATTGAACTACCAAAATACTTCTTCACTGATTTAGAAAAAACCATAACAAAGTTCATTTGGAAGAACAAAAGATCAAGGATATCCAGGGAAATAATGAAAAAAAACACATATGATGGGGGCCTTGCAGTCCCAGACCTCAAACTATATTACAAAGCAGCAGTCATCAAAACAATTTGGTACTGGCTAAGAAACAGAAAGGAAGATCAGTGGAATAGACTGGGGGAAAACGACCTCAGCAAGACAGTATACGATAAACCCAAAGATCCCAGCTTTTGGGGCAAAAATCCACTATTCGATAAAAACTGCTGGGAAAATTGGAAGACAGTGTGGGAGAGACTAGGAATAGATCAACACCTCACACCCTACACCAAGATAAATTCAAAATGGGTGAGTGACTTAAACATAAAGAAGGAAACCATAAGTAAATTGGGTAAACACAGAATAGTATACATGTCAGACCTTTGGGAGGGGAAAGGCTTTAAAACCAAGCAAGATATAGAAAGAATCACAAAATGTAAAATAAATAATTTTGACTACATCAAACTAAAAAGCTTTTGTACAAACAAAACCAATATAACTAAAATCAGAAGGGAAACAACAAATTGGGAAAAAATCTTCATAGAAACCTCTGACAAAGGTTTAATTACTCATATTTATAATGAGCTAAATCAATTGTACAAAAAATCAAGCCATCCTCCAATTGATAAATGGGCAAGGGAAATGGATAGGCAGTTCTCAGATAAAGAAATCAAAACTATTAACAAGCACATGAAGAAGTGCTCTACATCTCTTATAATCAGAGAGATGCAAATCAAAACAACTCTGAGGTATCACCTCACACCTAGCAGATTGGCTAACATAACAGCAGAGGAAAGTAATGACTGCTGGAGGGGATGTGGCAAAGTAGGGACATTAATTCATTGCTGGTGGAGTTGTGAACTGATCCAACCATTCTGGAGGGCAATTTGGAACTATGCCCAAAGGGCGACAAAAGAATATCTACCCTTTGACCCAGCCATAGCACTGCTGGGTCTGTATCCCAAAGAGATAATGGACACAAAGACTTGTACAAAAATATTCATAGCTGCGCTCCTTGTGGTGGCCCAAAACTGGAAAACGAGGGGATGCCCATCAATTGGGGAATGGCTGAACAAACTGTGGTATATGTTGGTGATGGAGTACTATTGTGCTCAAAGGAATAATAAAGTGGAGAAGTTCCATGGAGACTGGAACAACCTCCAGGAAGTGATGCAGAGCGAGAGGAGCAGAACCAGGAGAACATTGTACACAGAGACTAATACACTGTGGTATAATCGAACGTAATGGACTTCTCCATTAGTGGCGGTGTAATGTCCCTGAACAACTTTCAGGGATCCAGGAGAAAAAAAAAAAACACCATTCATAAGCAAAGGATAAACTATGGGAGTGGAAACACCGAGAAAAAGCAACTGCCTGAATACAGAGGTTGAGGGGACATGACAGAGGATAGACTTTAAATGAACACTCTAATGCAAATACTATCAACAAAGCAATGGGTTCAAATCAAGAAAACATCTAATGCCCAGTGGACTTACGCGTCGGCTATGGGGGGTGGGGGGGAGGAAAAGAAAATGATCTATGTCTTTAACGAATAATGCTTGGAAATGATCAAATAAAATATATTAAAAAAATAAATAAATAAAAAAATAAAAAAAGAAGAAAAAAAAAAGAAAATGTATGTAAAGCACTTTGCAAGGCAGTATGTAAATATGAGGTATTATTCTCATACTATCGTCATCCATTATTTGTCCAGACCCATTGTGCAACTTTGAGTCATAAAATACTATTCAATGCTGGAGAACTGAGACTGAATATTCTTCAAAGGCAACGGAGAGGCTCATGGAGAGTGTGATCAGACTACAGTGTGATCATTTTACAGGTAAGAGAATGGAAAGGAGAAAGAGAGAATGTAAAAGAAATTATATGGGACCAAAAAGAGATGAACTTGTCACGTGACAAGATCTAAGGATAACCTAAGGACAGGCCAAGTGCTCTAAAAGTATATTGACTATGTCAAGCAGAAGGGAGGAAAAACTCCCTAATGTGTAGATGGGCCCCCTATGGCAAACTCAGTAAAGAACATGGAGAAGAGTTGCAAAGATGGTGAAGCCTGGATAGAACATCCACATCAACGAGGTCATTAATCTGTAGGGATTGGCTGTATTTATATATGGAGCCCTACAAAGACAGAGCATCATTTTTTGTGGGGGGGTTTTAGTAGCTAATCTAAGTTGCCCATTGACTTGGACAAAGACTATATATATATATATATGAGAGAGAAAACAGTAGTTGAATGCAAAACTAAGGAATGTCTTCTGAGAGAAATGGGTTTTCTGAGCAATTCTGAAAATTGAAAATAGGTTGTTTTGGCAGTCCAAAAGACCATCCAGCATTCAGTTTGTTTGGTTTTCATTCATATGACTACAACCTAATTTACATGTATGCCTCCCAACTTTCCTTTTCACTTTTGTATCTTGTCAAACAAGTCCTAGTGTCAGAAGCAACATGGTACAAGAGAAGACCTTAGAGTCCTAGGACTTCATTCTGGATCCCATTATCTGTCAATTACTATCTAGTCATTTAATATCTCTGGGTCTTAGGTCCTCATCTGAAAATAAGAGAGTTGAATAAGATGACTGCTAAAGTACTTTCTATCTCTAAATCTATAATTCAATCAAAATGGAAACATTCAATAGTTCACATACATGTTCATCTTAAAAACAAGAGGAAATGAGCCACCATTTGAAAATAGATGGATCATTAAATAATTTTTACAGTATCCTAAAGTTAACAATTAGTCATTTACTAATGATAAGCACATGTGAAATGTGGACCAGGATGCTAAAATCTCCTCAGTCATAAAGGAACTTTTCTAAAAAATAGTTGCCTCATGCAATGCAGAATCAGGGCTGAAAGCCAATCCTTCTATTTTTCATAATGTTATTTATTAGCATGTATTATGTGCTAATGGTATTCTCAGCACCATACAAAGTAAACATTCTCCTAGTCCTCATTTTTATGTCTCCTTTGGCTCACTGCTTCTTGGAGACACCCTAATAGAGCCACCAGATTGACTCTGGTGTCTGTGCTCAGCAACCTGATTAGAGGATCAAGTTGCAGTCTCACCTTAAAATCATCTCCTTTTCATTCATCAAGGTTGGATTTCCAATAATATTTTCATGCCTTTCTTTAGGAGACAATAATTTAGGATCACAGGATCAAAGAACCAGAGCTAGAAGAATCCTCAGCTAGAGTATCTAGTTCAACCCCTAATGAAGGATGGAAGTTCTAGAAGGGTTAATGCCTTGGACAAGGCAAGTAAGTGTCAAAAGTGGTCCATTGGACCTATGCCCTCTGACCATAGTTGTATTGTGCTTTGCACTATACCACAAAAAACTAAATAACTATCCCTTTAATGGGAAAAATGGTCCACAATCTCCACAATAATTTTTAGCTGGTACTTTGGAGAACGGGAATTTATTGTCCCAAGTAATAAGCATTATATTAATGCCTAAAGTTTTACAAAGCATTTTACAATCATTTTCTAATTTATTCTACACAACAATCCTGTGAAATATAGTTGGTATGGGCATTTATTTTCTCCATTTCACAGATCAGCAAATAGAGGCAGAGAGATGACTTGATCACCTGGCTAGGAAGTACAAGAGTAGGATTCAAAACCAGATTTTCCTAAATATAAGTTCAATTTCTTTCTATCACAGTATCCAGTATCTCCAATAAATTATATAAATTGTACAATTACTTTTGGAACACACATTTAAATATATGATCATAAAATATGCATGTATACATTTTTTCTTAATATACATTAATATACATTTATATATTAAAAAAAACTGATTGTGCCTCTGATCCTCTGAATTATACAATCATCAAAGGCTATATTATATTTCTATCCCTCTGAACCCTTCCTTCAATGATGTAGTTCAGATTTTTCCTAAGCTGCCTCATCCTTGTTGATTTTTTTCTAAGTTATTTATTGTTATTACTCAGTTGTTCAGTTATATCTGACTCTTCATGACCCTGTGGACCATACTGTCTTTGAGGTTTTCTTGGTTATTTTTCTTCTCCACCATATTAAGGCAAACAGATATTAAGTGACTTGTCCAAGGTCACATAACTAGTATCTGAGGTTGGATTTGAACTCAGGAATTCCTGATTCCAGGCTCAGTACTTTATCTACTGAGATGTATAGCTACCTATCTAAGACGCAGGATTATAAAATCTTAGCAACATTAGAGATAATGCAGTTTAGTGGTGTTCAAATCAAACAGAAACTCAACACTGCTAGCCTCATATGAACTAAAAAAACTACAAATTAACAATATCTATGGTGTATTGCACAGTATTATTTCTCACCACCATTCACAGTTTTGCTTTCTTTGGTTTCAGTTACTCACTGTCAGTTACTCAGATTCCAAAGGAAGGAGGGTGCCAGGAAGAGGGCCAGTTCAAGAACACATAGAGGTTGAAGACAGGCACCAGTACCCTCTGGGTACACATGGAATACACACAGACCTGCTGGTGGCTGGATGAGCAGAGTGAGGCAAAAGTCTCCTCTCTGTGCTAAAGATGGAAGTCTACCTAAGTTCTTCTACTTTCACTTGGAGGGTTCTTTTTGTAGGTTTTTGTTTGTTTGTTTGTTTGTTCTGTGGATAAGGTGGGAAGTTACAAAGTACTAAGCTGAGGGCCAAGAACAGAGAGAGAAAACATAGTACTAAACAGTAAAATTAATATAGGTATTAAAAGTTAAAGTAAAAATTATTTGTATATCTGCAGTTTTAGGCTTCCACTGAGCATCTTGGAATATGTTCCCCATAGATAAGATAGGATTATCATACAGTACTATATAACATACAATGTACTTTATTATTACTGCATTTAACATTGGCATTATCTTACTGTGTGTTTATCATATCAGTTAAACTTCATGATACATATGTATTTACAAGGAAATCATGTTATATATGGGGTCAGCAGGATATTTGCTTATATCCATGGTTTTAGCCATCCAGAGTAGGTTTTGGAATAGATCTCCCCTGGACACAGAGGATTGACTATATTTGAATTTATTTTGTTAGCTATTTATCCAATTATCTCTTGATCTGGTTCAGATTCTGAGATTTTTACATTTCAAATTTCAAATTTTGATTTCAAATTCTGGCAGTTTTATAGGCCACATATGGAGTGACTTTGACACTTCTAATATAATCGAATCCCATTATTTCATAGTTTGCCTAAGGAAACAGACCCAGAAAGGTTAAAAGATTTGTCTGCAGTTATATGATTGCATAGAAAATGGCAGAACTAGAATTGGAGCCCAGGTCCTCTGTCTTTAAACTCAAGATTCCACCTAATGTGCTAGAGAGTTTCTCTACTAGTTATCCCTAAGTTTTGCCACTTCATTGGCCCACCTTCTTGATTGTGTCTCTTATTGAGCAGTCATATCTCTCCAATATCTCTCCTTTACACTGATTCTTATGTATAGCACTTGGTATTTGGGACATTCCCCTGACTACGGTGTGACTCTCTCTATTGCTTATTGAGCAACCTGCAACTTCCATGTTTTGGCAGCTATTACCTTCCATGACTTACAACCAGAGGTCATCACCAGAAGATTATTGTTGCTAAAAAGCTGGGCCTTTGTTTGAAGGAGAAGTTTGGTGTCATGAAGAATGCCATTTTATTTCCCCAAAGAAATCCCTTCTTTCTCCTTCTTCAGTCCAATTCTAAACCTACATAGTGCACTGTTCAAGATCATATAACAAATGCTCAATGGACCCAAATCAAGGTTTTCCAATGTCTTTGCTGGTCACATGTTGTTTTAGGTCTTTAGACAGTGTTTGGAGAATATATATATGTACTAATGGATAAACTACATCTTCTAATTAAGACAATAAGCATTCTACAATAGCTTGGTTTTTCAAATGTGGATAGTTAAGCCAAACTCTTTTGAATGACTAAACTTGTACTTGAGAACATTGTGAAGCATTCCTAGGCTTAATGTAATCAATACAACATCATCCACAGAGAGAGAGCTGGCAGCTAAGGAGTGGAATCCAGCTAAAACCACTGTAAGTGGCACCCAGCGAAACCCAGGGACATCACTCCCTCCATCCCAGAAGAGGAACTGAGCCTCAGCAATGTCATCCTCAGACAGGAACTTCTAGAAGACATCACCATCTAAAGGGAATCCCCTCTTTCATTTGAACTCTGCTGGCAGCCATCTATTATTATTATTACTATTAATATGTAATATTAATAAGCATAGAATGGTCAACAAAGTTACTTCAATTGCTATATCTTTCAGTAATATTGCATGATTTTGATATATGCATAAAGGAAATGTTGGAAAAGTGCATTTAAGATAGCATTGTTGTGTTACTGGATCAGATGCTTTTTTATTATCAACAAACAGGCACAGTGAGACCTTTTATTGTCTGTCTCATTTCATTTAGATGAGCATGCCTGTTCCCCTCTTTTTACAGCTTCATTAAGGATGGCCTAGGTAGACAGACAGATTATGCTAATAAAATTTTTGTTGATATGGGAAAGTAAGGTACCATATGGGTTGGTAGATGGTGCTATTTTCTCAGTCACATATTTTTGGGTATCTATCCAAGGTTTTGTTTAAGCCGTTAGTATCCTCCCTTATTTCAGATATCTTGAAGAATCAACCAGCTCCAGGATGTATTTTCTTCATGTATAATTGTTGTTCAGTCATTCAGTCCTGTCCAACTCTTCAGTGCCCCTACGATAGCTATCCATGGAGTTTTCATGGCAAATATACTGGACTAGTTTGTCATTTCCTTCTCCAGTGGATCCAATGGATCCTATTATCAGGCAATCAGAGGTTAAGTGATTTGCCCAGAATCACATAGTTAGAAAGTGTCTGAGGTTGGATTTGAACTGAGGTTTTCCTGACTCCAGACCCAGTACTCTATCCACTGAGCCACCTAGCTGCCTCAGCTACCTCCTTATATATAATTTACCTAATTCAATTGGTCTTCCCATCTTGGTTTTCTTTTATACCACTTCTACTTTATCATATAGCATCTTAGGGGCTGTGATATTGAATCCATTGCAATTGATGAAAATATCTTGTTTAAAAATCTTTGTAAGTCTTTTCCATTTCTTATCTGATCTTTGTATTTTTTTTCAAGCTTTATTCTTTTGCTAGCTTTGGGATGAATTGGTTTGATTAGGTTTCTTGTCAAGCTTTTTAAAACTTGCTTTTCCACTGGCTTTTTCTCATTCCTTATCCTTCTTGATATCTCTATACCTTTTGACATCGTTGATCATTCTTTTGGGGGAATGAGGAATGAGAACAGACTATTGGAGTTAGCAATCAGGAAATATTTGGCAATCTTAGAAAGAACTCTTTCAGCTGAGTGATTGAGAGATAAGAATGAGGAGGCAATAAGTTTAATGGAATATCATTGAGAAGCATACCATTTATTGGTCAGTGGTCATTGAACTCACATTGAGAGTGCTATATGGCCTAATTGATAGATGACATAACAACCCTGTGCTGTTACTTTGTCATTGTTACTGCAAATGGGACAGATTGTGAGAGAATAAAGGTCAGCTTGTATCTTTCCTTTGTTTCATGGGTTGCCATGATCAAAGAATTCATCACAAACTGACCATTTTACTGGTAGAGTCTCTCCAGCCTAAATTAGTTTAGCGTGGTGGCTAATGCTAGCAGGCCCTGCTAGTCAGGAGATATCAACCTTGATCTATCCTTGTCCTTTACCTACCCATTCTCTCCGGTTTGCCCGGAGTCCATGGCTATGGACTTGCCACCTCCTAAGATCTCTAATGCTCCAATTCTACTTCCTATTCCAATTCCTGAGGAATGATTCCATTTTTTGGCTCTTGTCTCCCTAGTACAAAGGATGCAACCAAAAAGGGGAGAATAAACATGAATCAGAATCACCTTCATTCCCTTCCAGCAAGAGGATGCTGAACATGAAAGGATTATAAAATGATTACAGTCAGGTGAGAGATTAATTTTCAAGCCTTATTGGTGGCACAATGAAGTTGCTCATTAGCTCTTTTCATGATTTCTGATTTCTCTCCCCTGAGCTCGTATCTTTTCCGGTGGTTTCCCTCTCTTTAGGTAACTCTTTCCTTAGCAGCAGGTCTGCTACTGCCTCTCTTCCTGAGGGTCAGTGGGAATGCTAATGGCTTTACAAGATCTCACAAAGCTCTGTATGAAAGGAAAAAAGACCCAGACAAGAGGAGCCCCTCATCCCAGTCACAGGCTTACCTAGGAATCTCATAGGGCCAAACCAGTGGAAGAGTGTGAGGGATGAGCTCAGAGGGTCAACCTTATACCTTTGGGAGACTAGAAGGAGAAGCCAGAGTAACAAGGATTGCCATTTTAGCCTATCAATAGCAATCCAATTCAGTTGCCAATTAAGAGTCCTTAAGGCAAAGTAGAAGCAGTAAGAAGTTATTTGAGCCTATAGATTTTAAGCGATAATATATGTATAACGCAGAGGAAGTGCTTGTCAACTCTGGGATGGGGGAAGGAAGATGGGAGGGAGACAACATGACTCATAACCATGGAAAATTTTTTAAAATAAAATATAAAATTAATGAAAAGATAAAAGAAAAAAGTTATCTGAGCCAGCTCAGAAATTGTGTGGGAGTGGATAAAGGTGCTCCATCATACAAACTTAAAGGTGTGCTACACTCAGTTACTCAGAAAGCTAATGTAGTTGCTTTCTGTTTTACTTTTCATTTGTTTATTTATTTTCATCTTTATTTTGTAGGATTCACACTTGAAGCCTTTCTGGAATGGCGTAATCTTCCAAATCTCCCAGAGCTTGTCCTCTGATGACATAGCTTTTGAGAACTAGAGCATCACCTCCATGTCAAGATCAGGCATCAGAGGATGCCTTCATGGTTTCTAATTGGCGACAAGCTTCGATTTGAAGTCTGTGATACAAAGGCATTTATTACGATTATTATTGTTATTACAATTTCATTGGAGCTGAGTATCATTATCAAATAATTATTTCCCACAAATTTCATAAAGCAGAATTCCCCAAAGGACAACGTTCTATTAATCTACTTCCAGACACTGAGCTAATTTTCTAGGCCATTTAAATGCACTAAAAGAGAGGGTTCCTACTCCCTTTGCTTAAAAAGGGAATGTGAAATCAAAGAGCTACCTGGAGGGAAAAGGGGGAGGAGAATTATTTTTATGATAAAATGAAAATGTGGGATCTTATAGTATTTTTAAAAAATTGAAGAGACAAGGGGGGATTCTTATGGAAGGCTGCTCTTTGATATGGAATATAGAAAATTCCAATTCTAGGTGTTCAGATGACTAGCCTGAGGGGAGAAAGGGGACTCCTCTGGGTCTGGTGGCAGAAAATTGAGCTATAGTTATGGAGAGCTAAAGGGTGTTTTTATTAACAAAGGGGACTGAAGGAAGACTATATACATTAGGGCTCCAGAAATAAAGGCCTAAAACAACTTGTGAACATCAATTTGAAGCTAAAGCCAGATCAGAAGATCTGAATTTGGGTCACAGTGCTTACACAGTACTTAGCAGTGGCATGATCTTGAACAAGTCAACTCTGTTCCTCAATTTTATTATCTGTAAAGTGGGGATAATAATAATAATAGTTGAGGCTCAACTAAGATACAATTTATAAAGTTTATAACTTGACACATATAAATGTAAGCTATTGTTACATAGTCAGTCCTTTTAGAAAACTCAGATCTAGTCATACATATCACAACCCTTCTGAACCTTAGGAGATGGTCTCATTGAGTTCCTAAAATCTCTTTCCACAAATCTGAAAGGTCATTTCTTTTTTGCCCTTTTAAATTGTTTATGAAGTCACTTTTAATATCTAAAGTACATATCTATATTTGGCTTTTATCTTGGTATATGATGTAAGATCTTGGCCTATCTATATCTAATTTCTTCCATATTTTTTCCAAATGTAGCAGCATTTTTTTTTTACCAAATAGCAAATTCTTATCCCCATAAGTGGGGGTGGAATCTTTTGGATTTCTAGAGCACTGCATTATTGCATTAATTTGCTTCTGGATATTGTATACCTAATCTGTTCTCTAAGTAGACCTCTATTTTTTTAAAATTTGAATTAAATTAATTAAATTTTTAAAAATCTCTCTTTTATTAGTATGAACTTGATAAGCATTAACAAACATGAACATTTCCACATTTAAAGAACAGAAAAAAAGAGGATCATATGTGAAATTGTGAATCTCCATTACATACAGCTTTTAAACATAAATTTATTTCAAGTTTAACATGGTAGTTCCAATTTGGGGTTCCATTCTGCATTTTCTTTTGTTCTCTTATTTGTTTTTTTAAATGATTCATCAATGTTCTTTTCTTTCTTTTTTGATATGATTATTATTAACCCTACTTCTTTCCAAAATTCTTCTATTGAACAAGAAACTAATACTTTTTATTTCAATTTTTCTCTCCTTCCTCCCTTCTGTTCCTTCTGCCCAAGAAGGAAGGCTTGTACATAGGTTGTCCATATATTATCATATATTACATATTTCCCTACTCATCATGTTGTGAAACAAGATACATATTGCTTACATTAGAGAAAAATTTCATTTTTTAACTGTTGCCAAATCATTTTAATGATTCCTGCTTTGTATTATAGTCTGAGATACGGTACTAATAAATCCCCTTCCTTTCCACTTTTTCCCCATTATTAACCTTGAGGTTCTTGACCTTTTGTTCCTCTAAATGGATTTTGTTATTATCTTTTTAGTTCTAAAAAATAATTCTTTGGTAGTTTTATTGGTGTAGCACGGAGAAAGTAAATTAGTTTAGGTAGTATTTGTAATTTTATTATATTGGCTTTATACACACAGTTGATATTTCTCTAATTATTGAAGGCTAAATTTTTCCAAAAAGTATTTTGTAGTTGGATTCATAGAGTTCTTGGTTGTATATTGGTAGATATATCACCAAATATTTCATTCCTTCTGAATAAAATTTATCTTTCCATTTCTCCTATCTCATTTTGTGATATAAAAGAACATCAATGATTTGTATGAATTTATTTTACATACTGCAGATTTACTGAATATATTGTTTAAATTAATTATTGGTTGACTCTTTAGGGTAAAAGCTTTTATTTATTTATTTTTTAAATCCTTACCTTCCGTCTTGGAGTCAATACTGCGTATTGGCTCCAAGGCAGAAGAGTGGTAAGGGCTAGGCAATGGGGGTCAAGTGACTTGCCCAGGGTCACACAACTGGGAAGTGTCTGAGGCCAGATTTGAACCTATGACCTCCTGTCTCTAGGCCTGGCTCTCAATCCACCGAACCACCCAACTGCCCCCAGGGTAGATGCTTTTAGATCAAAATATAACCATTTACTTAATGAAATACAAAATAATCAAAGTATAGATAACATTAAAGTTAACACACAAATACTCATACTCAATTAAAACTGGATAATATTCTCCCCCAAAGCACTGAAAATCTGTGGTAAAGAGTAAGCACACACAGGAACCTGACAAAAAGAAGCCCATGATGGAGGGACACTCACTGAGTGGCTCAGAACTCTGGATGGTGGAGTGAAATGTTATTTTGGTCCATTTGGGCAAAATACATATCGTGTGTAATTGCTTCACTGATCGTTGCTGACTGTGAACGCTCACCACTCTTCAGCGGAACAAATTCTCTCCTCTACTGGATTATAGCATTTACAAACCCTTTCAATTTGCCATTGCCCCTAACAGGATGTTTAGAACGTGTTACTCTCAACGTGAATATATGTTCCCTTTTAGCGAGATAACTGCAAAGCTCATCAAACTGACGATTTGTGGGATATACACCCCAGACCAGGCAGTTATTCACTCACCCAGATGCTGCACTGTCCAATCATAATAATTCATGGCGGATCTTGTCAGCATGTGTGTAAGGTTTCCTCCAGCAGCATTCAGTAACTCAGGAGCAGAAGAGGAGACAGCATACATGTTGAGGACTGACTGATTCTGGATGTCAAAATGCCAAGTGGAGCAGTGGATTGGAGCAGAGGTGTGTTAGAGTCAGCTAGAATGCACTGGGAAGATTTTGTTGGTTTTCAGTTGTCTTTAGTCATCTCTGACTCTTCCTGACCCCATCTGGTGCTTTCTTGGCAAAGATACTGGAGTGGTTTGCCAGGATATTGAGGCAAACAGAGTTAGGTGATTTGCCCAGGGTCACACAGCTTGAAGGAATCCTCCTAACTTCAGGACAGGCACTGTTTCCTGCATGTTGGGAAAAAACAATTATTCAATTTTCATCGTAAACGTTTATGCCTCAGAAACTGACAACTGCTACAAATCAAGGGACAATTGATCATTTTGTGGAATGTCTAGACTTAAGAAAGTAATGGAGAAAATGTTAATAATGCCGATTAAACTTGAGTGTATCCTTGGTATGCTTTTTCTTTGGAAAGTCAGTTACTTACCAGAACCCCAAGGGATTCAAGGGTGAATGAAGGAAAGGGTCTCCTTTGAACTAGTTCCTTAAAGGATCAAGAATGGAAAAAAGAGAAAAATGAAATCCAAATAGAGATAGTACCTGGGAATACAGAGAAGAATCATTGTAGAAGAAGGGGTGACGAGGCAAAAGAGCAGTTTTATGGCAAGAAAATAAGAGGTTGAGAGCTTCCAGAGATGGTGGTCAGAAAAGGGAATGTCAGAAGTCATACCTTCTGTGTGCAGTAGCTAAAAATAAATTATTCTGGGGGCACCTAGGTAGCTCAGTGGATTGAGAACCAGGCCTGGAAGAGGTTCTGGGTTCAAATCTGTCCTCAGACACTTCCTTAGCTCTGTGACCCAGGGCAAGTCACTTCACCCCCATTGCCCAGCCCTTGCCACTCTTCTGCCTTGAAACCAATACACAGTATTGATTCTAAGATGGAAGGGAAGAGTTTTTTTTCATCCAGGTTAAAAAAATAAGATATTATTCTTGTCTTCAGAAACCAATGGGGTAGGGGTGGAGGTTGGGGGTGGGATAAGATAAAAGAAGCATACATTTTTAAAAGTCTGATATGAATATATTTATTAGGCACCTACAAGGGCCAGACACTCTGCCAGGAGAATGAGATGGGAGAACAAAGAATGAAACAATTTCTCTTTGCAAAGAGCAAATAGGAAAGATAACAAATACATACATAAATATAAAGTGAGTCAATGCAAATAGACAAGTAAGCCAGCAAATGACTAAATGATAAGCAATAAGCAGCAGTGCATCCATGGTGTGCCAAGAGCTGACCTTAAAGTTGGCAAGGCCAGTGTTCAAGTATAACCTCTGACCAGAGCTGGTGGTGTGACCCTCTTTAAGTAACCTAAGCACTTTTTCAGCTGGAAAACTGCTGAAATCCCAGGTGGATAAAAATTTGGGGGAAAATGGGCAGGAAAGAGGGATGGAGTAGATAAAGAAGAGCATTCCTGAAAAGGAAAATGGTCTATGTGCTCAGATATGGGAACGCTGCTAGAACAACGGTATGGAAACAGAGCAAACATGATCTTAATGACATGGTGACGATGAACTTGGATTTCAGACACTTGGGATAACATCCAACCATAATGGCGCTTCACTGTTTCCATATGCTTTATGAAGCATGGCTAAAAGAAGTTATACTGGGGTTCCCTGTCCTCTATCACTTCTCAATGTGTAGTCGTCCCCCAATCCCAAAAAAGGGTTGCTGACAAAATGAAGGAAAGAATAAGGGAAGCAAAAGGCCAGGCTGGACTATATTGGGAGTCCAGACACGTTAGCCATCAATTCTCAACACCCATCAGGCCATTTTGCAAATATCCCCATCTTAACATATTTTCCTTCGTACTGCAAATACCAAAGTTTCTTTCTAGCTTATTGATATGAAAAGAAATTATAATAACTGGACCAGTGGGGAGAATTTTTATGCAATGTCTAAGAAACACTTTATTTTTTTAATGCCAACATATTGAATTGATTATTTTTTTTATATTCCCCCTCCACTTCTTGCTTGAACAGGGGTTCAATTATACAGAGCCTGCAGAGCTTCCAAGAGGAAAACTTGGGCCTGAAAATTCCAGAGCCTTTTATGCTTCCCACCCTCCACCCCTTTGCCCCACAAAAGCTACAGAATTTTAGATCACTAACCAATCAAGCCTACTGAATTTTTTTTAAGTGGAAGAATGTGGTAGATGGTGACCTCTACTGGTTAACCAAGAGTGCAGCTTATGCCATTTATCACAATATGGCCAAAGGACTGAGGAAAGTCATAAAAGAAAAATACTTATAATGAATTAAAAGGTAAATGTGTAAGAATGATTAAAAATAAAACCCTGGCAGAATGATGACCCATAACAGAATTTTTAGACATTCTTGGTAAAATTCCACCATTCATATTCTCTAGTCTCTTGGTTTTGAGAAATAAACAGATTTTATTTTTCCTCTGCCTTTTACATATGTAGTTTGTTTATTGTAAAACAGAAGAGCTGAGTATCTATCTACTCAGCATTTATTTTACATTTACCTACATTTGAACATGTTATTTCCTTTAATAGAATTTGTGGCTTCCTGGAGATATGCAAATGTTTCTGGGTTGTTTTTTTGTTTTTGTTTTTTTTCTATTTCATGTTTATTTTCCTTAGTATAGAATTCTTTCCTTGGTACATAACAGACACTTACATGCTTCTTGAGTGAATGAGTGAGCGAATTAATTTAGTTGGCTAGATAATTAAGGTACTTCAGAATAAAGCCATGGAACTCATGAGTAAAAAGGGTACTCGTGTAGGTTTCATAAGACAGAGATAGGAAAAGGCTCTTAGAAATCACACTATTGTAAATCTATTTGCATTTTACATATAGAGAAACTGAGGGTCATAGAATTTAAGTGATTTCCCCAAGGATACACAGAACTAAAGCAACATAGTTGAGATCAAATCTAAGATTGGATTCCAAGAGTTCCATGGAGACTGGAACGACCTCCAGGAAGTGATGCAGAGCGAGAGGAGCAGAACCAGGAGAACATTGTACACAGAGACAAACACACTGTGGTATAATCGAACGTAATGGACTTCTCCATTAGTGGCAGTGTAATGCCCCTGCACAATCTGCAGGGATCAAGGAGAAAAAACCACTATCCATAAGCAGAGGACAAACTGAGGGAGTAGAAACACCGAGGAAAAGCAACTGCCTGACTACAATGGCTGAGGGGACATGACAGAGGAAAGACTCTGAGTGAACACTCTGATGCAAATCCTAACAACATGGCAATGGGTTCGAGTCAAGAACACATATGATACCAGTGGAATCACACGTTGGCCACGGGGGGTGGGAGGGAGGAAAAGAAAATGATCTTTGTCTTTAATGAAAAATGCATGGAAATGATCAAATAAAATACTATAAAATTAAAAAAAAAAAGATTGGATTCCAAGACTGAATGCTTTTTACATTACAACATGTTGTGGTCCAACCCCTCTGTCAAGCTTAAATTTCCTCTTTGACCTTCCCAATGGGATATTTTTCCAGCCTTTGTTTGAAAGCCTCTAGGATTTCCTTCTAAGGCATCTCATGCCATTTTCAGAAAGCTCTAATCCTTAGCAAGTTCTTTCTTATACTGCGTCAAATCTACCTCCTTGTGACTGATTTCTATGTAGTTCCTGGAGTCCCCATCTTCCTAGCCCAGGGCCAAGCAGAATATTTCTGTTCTACTAAACCATCTTTCAGATATTTGAAGAAGGTAATTTTAAACCCTGGTAAGACTTCTTTTCTCCAGATTAAAACACCCTGGGCTCCTTCAACTACTTATTGGGATACAAGGTACCATCTGATGCCTCAGAGTTCTGATTTGGCTATCTGTGTTCCATTTGGGTAGACCAAAGGGACTAAACTAAATGTGGGTCTCCAATGTATTCCGAATGAAAGTAGAAGTGGGAGGAGAAAGGACAGAGGCTTCTGTGGTGGTTAATCATTCAAACGGGATGTCAAGGAAGAGTTACAGGAGCCCGGAGGGCAGGCTTAACCAATTTTTCCTCCATAAAGTGCAACAATGTTAATATTGAATTTCAGCTAGGGAATGGAAAAGTGCATGGTAGACCCAAATGTTGGTGCCTTGGACACAGTTATTCAATGCTTCCTCCATTTAACAAGACAGTGGTTTTCAGAAATTCTTTCCCATTAGGTGGAAGGCAGTTTGGCTAAGCTTACAGTATAAGGAAAATCTCACCAGGAAAAATATTGTTTTATCAAATATTTCTGGATAACAAAGATTTCTAAGTCTCCACTAATGGTCCGCTCCTTCCAAGATTGCTTGACGCAAGAATGTGCCAATAAAACAATGTGAATAGTCCATTCAATAAACCATCTCTGAGTTCACAGCTAGCTTTAACCTGAAAACAGAGTCTGAATGTAATGACTTCGGAAGAGTTATGTGTTCCTTGAAGTGATAAAACAGGAAAGGAGGTGATTAGGACTATTCTGCACATGTAAACTGGGAGGCTTTATTGGTGTGTCAACATGAATTAGTCACAATAAAGCAGAAATGCAAACAAAAAAACCCAAACCAACAAAAAGCTCCTAGCTAAAGTCGCAGTTGTGCTGGGCTTCAGAATACAACTTCTTGTGTTTTTTGCTTTGTTTTTGAAGGAGGAAGGGCTGACATAATTGCTCTTCATTTCTTGGGCTCAGAGTAAATGCCACCTACTGTGAAATTTAAATAAATACTAACCAAGGTCAGAGCATCCTGCTCTGATTCAGACAGCCACCACTACTCTTCTAACTTGATTCTTATGAAGGCTAAAAAAGAGCTAAATGACTCACCCCAAAGTGGTTAGTTCTCTAGACTTCTTAATCCTCCCAGAGGAGGCCTCCCACCCTACCATTTTGGGGTGGGAGGGTGGAGAGAGTGATGGGATGTCTGAAGTGGGCCCCTCAAGGTGCGAGTTGGTATCGTGCCAGCTCTAAACCCAGATTTTTCAGGACACACAGATGGAATAATGAGCTCTCATCAGAATTCTGAAACATTCCGAGGACTTCTGTATTTAATGGAATACATTTTCCCCAATTGTTTTCCATAAACACTTGCAAAACCCCCATGTATATCAATGGGATTTATCTTTTGGATCTGGGAAAGGTGTATTGTGCCAGTCTTAAATGAACTCCAGTCTCCGGAGACTTGAGTTTAATTTGAAAACATTCTCTCTTCGGAGCAGCTAAATCTGGCAAAAGACATTCTCCTCTCTGGAAGCTGTCCTTGGGGAGGGGGGGGAAGCTTTGGGGGGAAGGGGTCTTTGTGCATTGTCAATGAGAGCCTCGCTGGAGGAGAGGATATCTGGAAAAGTGAATATCTATCGTGACCACAGAAAAAACCATTACTGAGAATTTTAAAACAGATCCATTAAGTTGAGGTATTCGCTTGTAAGACCCTTTGGGTTGGATGAACAAGGCTAATTTATATTCAAGAAGTCACTCCATCCAACCCCTCTTTCTATTGTTGCCTTTGAGTACTAATGCCTGTGTCAGTCACCAACCTGGTTTGGTATTGTCCCCGCCGAGGGGAATTTCAGCAAAACATCATGTTCATAAGAAGCCAGCATAGAGCTAATGAATTGTCACTAAATGTGGGCCTCATTTCCATCCCATCCCGTTGTTCAGCACTCCCTGGGTTTCAAACAGCCATCTTTTTTTCATTAATTACATCAGCTCGGCTGTTGTTATGTCTTGATGGAGAAGAGAAAAGAAAGTTTCCATTATTCCACTTGGAAGCCATGGAATGCAGTGGCTGCTGGGATCTGTGAACATTCAGCAGCATCTTAGAAGCCCTGTTTGGCCAGTGGGTTCTCCTGCTTTGGGACACCTGGCCACATCTTTCTGGGACCATTCCTGAGGAGATGATTTTCATGTCTCATATTCCCTCCCCATTCTTTCTCCCATGCCTCTTCTCCTGTTCTCTCTCTCTCTCTCTCTCTCTCTCTCTCTCTCTCTCTCTCTCTCTCTCTCTCTCTCTCTCTCTCTCTCTCTCTCTCTCTCTCTCTCTCTCCCTCTCCCTCTCTCCCTTTCTCCCTCTCTCTCATCTCTGTATTCTTCTCTCTCTTTCCTCTCTCTCTCTTTTTCTCTCTCTCTCTCCCTCCCTCCCCCTCTCTCTCATCTCTGTATTCTTCTCTCTCTTTCCTCTCTCTCTCTTTTTCTCTTTCTCTTTCTCTCCCTCCCTCCCTCCCCCCTCTCTGTATTCTTCTCTCTCTTTCCCCAATCTCTCTCTCTCTCTCTCTCCCTCTCCCTCTCTCCCTTTCTCCCTCTCTCTCATCTCTGTATTCTTCTCTCTCTTTCCTCTCTCTCTCTTTTTCTCTCTCTCCCTCCCTCCCCCTCTCTCTCATCTCTGTATTCTTCTCTCTCTTTCCTCTCTCTCTCTTTTTCTCTTTCTCTTTCTCTCTCTCCCTCCCTCCCCCCTCTCTGTATTCTTCTCTTTCTTTCCCCAATATCTCTCTCTCTCTCTCTCTCTCTCTCTCTCTCTCTCTCTCTCTCTCTCTCTCTCTCTCTCTCTCTCTCCCTCTTTCTCTCTCTCTCTCTCTCTCCCTCCCCCCCCTCTCTCTCTCACCTGGATTTCATTTCCTACCCTAATTGTTCTCAAGAAATAACTAAAATAGCTTAGGAGTTTCCAGAGTTGGCACACTGAGACACAACATGGACCCATTTATGCATGTGTCCTTTGATAATGAATGTACTTACCTTTCTGCTCTTATCTTTTATTAATTTTATTTCATTAGCTTGTGTTCAGGAAACATCCACTTCTAAGTACTTGCTGGCTACTGACAAGGCATAACTCGATGGTATGTATTGTTGGTTTACGCCAATTTCTCACCTACCATTGGTTAGTAGTTGCAGTGTAGGAATATTTAATATTTAATAGTCATTTAAAGTTTACAATGTGGTTTTCATTTCAGTGAAATTTCTTGATTCTCATTATTTGATTCTCACAATCCTTCTGAGAGAGAGAGAAGCCTATTATTAGCCTTATCTATAAACTGAAGTCCTGGATCAAGGGGAGTAAGTATCTGGGGCAGCTGGGTGGCTTAGTGGATTTAGAGTCAAGCCAGCCCAGAGACCTAGATTCAAGTCTGGATTCAGACACATCCTACTTGTAGGACTCTGGACTTAACCCCCATTGCCTAGCCCATACCACTTCTTTGGAACCAATACACAGTATTAATTTTAAGATGGAAGATAAAAGCTTAAAAAAAAAAAGCTATTAAGTATCTGAAGCAGGATTTGAATTCAGGTATTCTCAACTTCAAGTCCAATGCTATCCACTGAGGGACCTAGTCCCTTCTTGTGGGCCATGCTGAAATTCCAACAAGTAAGATTCTCTTCCATTCCAGCTGTTACCAGTGGTCTCTGTCTGTCCCTTACAGTGTTAGAGATGCCTGTTGCTCTCTGAACTGGAAGAAAGTCATGCCAGATGTTAGTCCAGCAGGGAAAATGGCCAAGAAAGGCCATCTTGGAAGGATGAAGAAGTCAGAGAGACCACAAAGGCGATCAACTGGGATATGTCCATTGGGGAAAGGAAGTGTGCTTTCTTTTCCCTTTGATTACTTTGGCTAATTGGGTGCTAAGTCCTGTTATTCTAGGATATTGGAGCATAAATGTTGTTGAAAAACCTCTGAATTTCTGAGCCTTAGGATAAAACCCAGTTGCTACCACTTTTGTTATGACTCTGGCTTGCTAGTATATTGGGCAGATATTCTAAGGAGTATCTTTTTTAACTCTTACTTTCTGTCCTTGTAACAACTCTAAGACACAAGGACAAGGGGTAGGCAAATGGGGTTAAAGAACTTGCCCAGGGTCACACAGCTAGGAAGTGTTTGAGGCCAACTTTAAACCCAGGTCCTCCTGATTCCAGGACTGGTGCTCTATCTACTGAGCCACCTAGTTTCCCCTGGAGTATGATTTTTCATCCTTTGTCATAATTTCCTTTTCGATTGATTATATGTAACGGACCCAACCAATGTGCTGGATAGAGGTCTTCCTCTGCTTCTTGTAATAGTTTATGGATACCTCTTTTTATGCATAGGTTATGTATCTATTAGAGGCAGCTAGGTCACTCAGTGGTTAGAGCCATGGGTCTAGAGTCAGGAAGATTTGGGTTCAAATCTGGTCTCAGACACTTACAATCTGTGTGACCCTGAGCATGACACTTAATATCCATTGGAGAAAAAAAAATGACAAACCACGAACAAGTATTTGCTAGTATCTTTAGCTAGAAAACCCCATGGGCAGTATTGGTGTAAAATGGTGCATAGGATTACAAAGAGTCGGACATGACTGAACAACAAAAGTATCTAGTTACCCAACAGACACCAGCTGGTCACCCTGTCTTGTCATACATATGTGAATTTTAAAACTACTCCACCCTACTCAGACTGTACTTTAGAAGATTTGATTTAGCTGTTTCCTGATTGTAACAATGGAGATACTTGATCAGGAATGTCTTGGGAACTTTACATTGCTCCACCCTACTTAGTCTAACAAGGTCAGGAATGTCTGCACCCTTACTTAAGGATTAAGTATCTAGGAGGATGGCCTTTGATAGACATGTGCAGAAACAGCTGACAGACCCCTGGGCTGTCCTAAGTTAAGCTAAGCTACCTTTGGTACAGATAAGATGCAGGAAAGTGATGTAAAACCATCTATATAGGGCATGTCACTTCCACTCTTCGCTCTTTTTCCCCAGAGAGGTGGATCTGGCTGATCACTTCCTATGAGCAGCCTGGGCACCAGTTCGATACTGGAACTCAGCCTGGAGGAGCTCACTCAGACAGCTTCCTTGAGACGGTCTCATGGTGAGTGATCAGACTGACTTATTTTCCTTGGGCTCAGGGAGGCCCCTTTGGCCAAGGCCTTTAACTCCTGCCTGGCTCAGCCTGAGCCAGAGCAGTTTAAATTAACTCTTTCCTCTTCCTCTCTCTTCTCCTTAATTCCTTCTCTCTCTATTAATTAAAATCACCATAATTTCCAGCTGACTTGGGTATTTTATTATTTGGGATTTCCCATGGCGACCAATTTAATTTAGATTTTAAGTCACAACCATAAAATTATCCTTACACATATAAACTCCTGACTGGCCATTTTGAAACTCAGAATAAATTCATTTGTTCTGGGATGGAGGACACAGATAGTCCATTCCAAATTGAGTGCATTTTTACCAGAAGAGGTGATAGCCCACTCCCCATAAAGTCTGTGCCAACTTCATGTTGCGTTGCTGTCATTCCTTGATCCTTAAAAAGAAGAAATGTGGTTCTCAGTATAGACTTAGATCTGGGTCTAAGAGAAGGGGGACAGTTATGAAGTGTGGGGCCAGATGAAAAGAGGTAGATACAGTACCAGTAGGTCAGAGATCCCTTTCAGGCAAGGAATATTCCCCCCTCAGTGTTAACACACTGGGATAAAGCTCTGATGTTTTTGTGCTAGTTATGGTTTGGGTCATACACATGGTTTTATATCATTTCTAACTAACATAATCTAAACTACTTAAACCTTCTGTGAATCTTTCCATTGCCCTTTGCATCAACTACTATTGTCATTCTTCTGAGGTAGTGAATATTCCACCATATAACATTATCCAGAAAATAGAGTGGAAAAAAGCTTGGCTTTTGTTGAAGTCTACTTTACTGAAAATATTGTCCAATTTCAAAGGAAAGGGGAATGACCAAATGACTGTCCTGCCTCTCTGCCCTTGTATTTCTTCATTCTTCATCACTAATGGCATCTCTCCATCCATCTGTAGGCTTACCTTTCTTTGAGACTCTGGGATCTGATGCCATCAGAATTGTAGCGACAGAGATGATCATCCATATGTTGAATCTCTACTGTCCTATCCTAATAATTTTGTGCTCCTTAAAGCTGAATGTCAACTGCGTGCTTGGTAAGCATGACTTCTGTGTTCTCATCCTAATGAAAGTTTTGAAGGAGATGAGAGCTCCGTGGTACTCCGTTATAGACCCCTTCCAGCTTGGCATTGCCCACAGCATTAAATTCAGAATCTTTAACAGGTTACTCAATATCCTTTGGTCATAGCTATGACTCTACTAACAAGTACTATTATCTGGTTCATATTTTGCCAACTTGTTCTCTAGAATAATGTTGTCAAACTCAAACTCAAAGGAGATGAACTGAACCACATAAAAGAATCTCTGTGGGCTACATAGAAAACTTACGAGTTTTCGTATTTCTTTTTTATTAAAATATTTAACCATTAAAATCAGATAACAATATTTTAATCTAATTTGGGCCCTACTCACAAGTGTAATTAACCACACATGGCTCACAGAGGTTTGATACCTCTGCCCTAGAAGGCTGTCTTGAAATAAATTGTGAAATATTTCATTGAAATCAGAGGTAGATATGTAGGTGGCCCGAGAGCCAGAAAGTTCAGATCTGGTCTCAGACATTTACTATCTGTGACTTTGAACAAGTCATTTAACCTTTATTCACCTTTATTTATAAAAATAGCTTTTATTTCCTTGATGATAAAATGGCTCTACTAATAGCATCTGCCTTCCAGGGTTGTTGTGAGGATAAAATGTGATAATGTTTGTAAAATACTTGGCAAACTTTAAAGCAATATGTACATGCTAGCTATTACCAAATCAACAACATATCAAATAGTTAAAACAATAATATATCATTAAATAAACAATATATCCTCAACATTTCACCCGATTTATCATTCCAGTAACCCTGAGATCCTCATCAATTAGAAGAGAGGGCTTTCAGGTCAGGAATTCTGGAAATAAAAAAAGTTAAGTCTTCCAGAGCCTACTTTCTGGGCTCTTTGGTATAGTGATTGCTAAGGAATTGGTAGGAGAATAGAGTATTTGACTGATTTTTGTTGTTGTTGAGTCATTTCAGTCATATCCAACTCATTTGACAAAAAAGAAACTGAGGCAAACAGGGTTAAGTGACTTGCCCAGGATCACATTAGCTCTTTGATTGGTCCACAACAGAAATTTTTAAAAAATCTTTGATACGGCAATATTAGGAGGCACATAGTATGGGTATTACTCATCCATTTTATAGGTCAAGAAACTACAATTTAGAGAACTTAAATGACTTGTCCAAGATCACAAAGCCAGAAAGTATGAGAACTTGTACCCAGAGCTTCTGATTTCAAGTCCAGTTATGCTTTCTACTACCACTTCTTTCCTCTCAAGATACTTGTCTCTTCATTGTGAATACAAAGTAAAAAACACAGAATTTCTGAATTGCTTGGGTCTCCTATGGATTAGTCATAATAACATGGAGCAGAGCAGGGAGGGAGGGAGGGCAAGAGGGAAACTCAGTAGTTGAAAGGACTTGTATTTATCTTTTCTCTTGGATAAAACGATTCTCAGATCACAGCTCTTTCTTCCTCAAAAATCGTTTTTAAAGTCCAGAAGAAAAAAGAGACAGACTAAAAGCAGGCCTGGTTTTGTATCAGTCAACCTGATAATGAGGCCTGTCTGAAAGCTTTGAAAGAACTTTGGGGGTGGCTGGCTACTTAGCAGGACAAAGTGAGCTTTAATCAGTCATCAGTGGGCAGCAGAATCACAGAAGAGTCTCTTATGACAATTCATTTTGGCATTTTGTTCCTTGCACCTCAACAATTTTCCTTTTTTCTCAGAACCAATTCCAAGTCTCTATGTGTTTTCTTTCTTCCTTTCCAGAATCTAGAACTCACTATGTTTCTTGGGCCGAGTTCCTCCTTTATCTTTAAGCTATTGCCAAATTTTTTTGGAGAAAAATACATACTGTTTTCTAACGGCTTAAAATTTTATTTTATATATTCAACCTATGTTTGAAAGTGTTTAAAAAACATTTTTTAAAGAACTCAGTTCCCTTTAACAAGAGTTGAAGCAAGCTAACTCTGGAGAGGATAACATTACCCCTGTAGGTACCAGGAGCCTGTTGTGTTCTGAGCTGCAGAGCTAAGAGCAGAGCCTCACTTGGCCTAACCAGAATTAAAAGATATGAACTGGAAGAACCCAGTCATTCCCTCCATCATGACCATTCAACCTTCCACCTCCCTAAACTCCCCCAGACTTTCTGTGACTTCACTTTCTCCTTCCCGATCTCAACTCCATAGTTAACTCAACTTTCACACTGTCATTAATTCTTGAGTCCTTCAACCCCTTGATTTATCAGTCTCATCTCTTGCCAAACACTTGACTCAATCACAACCACCATTAGGTTCCTCTTCTCCTCCTCATGGGTTACTGAATGAGATTGGGGAAAATCACATAATCACACTCCCTGGGAACACAATAAAATCATGTTCAACCTCAACTGGGTCCTCACTGCAGCAAGGCAATCCTTTAATTCCTCTGTAATTAATTCCCTGTTTCTTCCTCCAATTAAGCGATTCCAAATTTTCTCTTCTCTCCTCATATAGCCATACTTTCCCCCACTCACTTAGCAGAGAACCTTGACTCCTTTACTGAGAAAATTAATCTCTTTATTGTGAGTTCCCTCTTCTCTTTTCTTCATCTCAAAACCCCATGACGTTTTATTCCACTCCTTTTTCCCCAGTCTCTTATAATGAAATGGCTCTTCTCCTTGCCAAAGTCAGCCCCTCTCCATGTCTGCTTTATCTCAATCTCTTCTATTTTCTCCAATACATTACCTCTTAAACCAGTCCTTCTCCCTCTCTAATTTTTTTTAAAATTTTTATTTAATTAATTAATTTAGAATATTTTCCCATGGTTACAAGATTCATGTTCTTTCCCTCCCTTCCTCCAAATCCCTTCCTGTTGCTGACCAGCAATTCCACTGGGTTTTACATGTGTCATTGATCAAGACTTATTTCCATATTATTAATATTTGTACTAGGGTGATTGTTCATCAATTATATCCCCATTGAACCATGTGATCAAGCAGTTGTTTTTCTTCTGTGTTTCTATTCCCACAGTTCTTCCTCTGAATGTGGATAGTGTTCTTTCTCCTAAATCCCTCTCTAATTTTTAACCTCTCTGTAATTCCTATTTCTTTTCCTAGTGCCTTCAAACATGCTCATGTCTTAACATCTTTAAGAAACTTTTACTACCATCTCCTCAAGCTATCATTTGGTAACTTTCCTCTCTTATCAGCAAAAGTCTGAGACAAATTATAGAAAGAAGCTCACTGCCTTCTCTTCCTTTCCTGTCACTTAATCCTAATCCCTCTGCAATCTGGATTCTTATCTAATCTCTAAACAAAAGCTGATCTTTCTAATGTCATCAATGATGTCTATGTTGCTAAATTTGACAGTCTTTTCATTATGTATTGCAGTACTGTGGTTGTATCTACCATTAAATTAGGTTTTTCTTTGTAATTTTCCTCAATCTGACATCTCACATACCTTTATGCTTGGGTCTAAGAGACAGACTTTACCTTCTAATTTCCCATATATGACAGCCTGTATCACCTGAATAGCCATGTGTCACTGACAGAAACCACAGTCTTTTAGCAGTGGTGGATATACAGGTAATATAGGCAGTGCAAGCCATAGGTAGAACCAACATCTCCTAATGGAATCAAAGGACCTGAATTCAAATCCTGCCTCTGACACAGACTACAATAACTTAAGTCTTTGAGAATGAATTTCCTCAATTTAAAACAAAGGGATTGAACTAGATGGTCTTTGGGGTTTCCTCCAATTCTAGATTTATGACTCTATGATCTATGATGGCCAATCTGAAATTCCATTCATTCACCATACTGTCATAATTTTTTTTTTGAAAATTTTATTTAATTGGTCAATTTAGAACATTTTCCCTTGGTTACTAGAATCATATACTTTCCCTCCCCTCCTCCCACCCCTTCCCATAGCTGACACAAAATTCCATTGAGTTTTACAAGTGTCCATGATCAAAGCCTATTTCCATATTGTTGGTGTTTGCACTAGGATGTTCATTTAGGGGCTACTCCCCCAACCATATCCCCTCGACCCATGTATTCAAGCAGTTGTTTATCTTTGGTGTTTTTACTCCCACAGTGTTTCTCTGGATGTGGATAGTGGTTTTTCTCTTAGATTCCTTCAAGTTGTTCAGGATCACTGCATTGCCACTAATGGAGAAGTCCATTACATTTGATTGTACCACAGTGTATCCATCTCTGTGTACAATGTTCTCTTGGTTCTATTTCTTTCGCTCTGCATCACTTCCTGGAGGTCATTCCAGTCTCCATGGAATTCCTCCACTTTATTATTCCTTTGAGCACAATAGTATTCCATCACCAACATACACCAAAAATTGAACACAATTTGTTCAGCCATTCCCCAATTGAAGGGCATCCCCTCATTTTGGCCACCACAAAGAGTGCAGCTATGAATATTCTTATATGTCTTTTTCCTTATTATCTCTTTGGGGTACAAACCCAGCACACACTGTCATAAATTTGGACAAGTAATGTTTGAGCATTTAGTTTGTCCTTGCTTTTTATGTTATTTTAAGCATTGATTATGCTATTTAAAGATTCGGTTATTTTTGAAATGGTCACATTTTGGTTATAAAAAGTGTTTATTTTTAAAATAAAAGAGTGGTTATATTTTTTAAAAAAGATAACTTTAGATAATGGCAATATATCTTAAGGGACAGTAAAAAGAGCACTGGAACTAGATTCAAATCATACCTCTAATATTTGCTACCTATGTAACCTTGGGCAAGTCACTAAACTTCCCAGGACTTTACTTTTCTTATCTATAAGCAGGAGTTGGAAATTTTCCCATCAACTGTTCCACTTGGTGTCAATTTCACAAACATCCCCACCCCCATTCAACTTCTCAGTTTCCTTAGATGTATTTTCCTTCTCCCATTAAACTGTAAGCTCCTTGAGGGCAGAAACTGTCTCATATGTAACTCGATTATCAGATTATTTCCTCATTGACACAGATCAATACTTCATACCTCTGGACAGAGTGGTTGCGACCTGGAGAGAAGAGAACTATAATCTCTTCAGGCTTCCTTCAAGTCTCTTGAGTTTCTGAGCTCTTTAAGTTACTTTGGTTACTTCTGATTTCCAGTTTTGAGAGAAATGATGGACAATATCAACCCCACTTTAGATTGCTGAAGGAAGAACAAGACTCTGGAAAGAAGCCAGCATGAGAGGAGCTAGCAATCTCCATCATATTCCTATGCTCAGCTTGTTACACTAAAGATTTTGGAAAATTTCCTTTTGGGTAAGACCTGGGATACTTTCTCTCTTCTCCCCCCCCCCTTCTCTCCCTCTCCCTCCCCACCCTCACCCCCCCACCCCATCTCTGTCTCTCTGTCTCTGTCTCTCTTTCCCTCTATCTCCCTCCCTCCCTCCCACCCCATGGATAGTTCTAATGATTTCTTTTGCTATTTGTTCTTCAGTCACATCTGACTTCATAACCCCATTTGGGGTTTTCCTGACAAAAATACTGGAGTAGTGTGACATTTCCTTTTTTCAGACTATTTTACAGATCAAGAAACAGAAGCAAATAGGATAAAGTGACTTTTTCAGGGTCACAATAACTAGTAAGTATCTGCGACTGGATTTGACCTGAGGTCTTTCTGCCTCTAGACCCAGTGCTCTATCCACTGTGCCACCTAGCTGCCCACTGTTTTGCTATGAACTTGGATAAATGGATTTCTTTGCTACTTGCTATGTGTATTTATTGTAGACCTGGTATTTGGTGGGAGCTATGGATTTAAAGGTTGGGGCCTTTCCCCATCTTAAAAAAACAGTTATCAGAAATTTTATAAACTTGAAAACTACATCTAGACTAATATTTATGAAAGAAGATAGATATAATTCTAGTCTGGCATGCTTTCTTTCAGAGGAGAGTAGAGGAGCAAAACTGGCACTTCTACTTCTCCTCATGGAGAGAATTGAAGTGTCCTTTAGAGAAGAGTGGGAGAAGAAGGGGATAGAGTCCATTCTGCTTCCTAGCAAGCCACGCAATGACACCCCCATGCTCTACATGAGTGATAAACGTCACTGAATTTATTTGTATCCCCAAAGCCAAGTACAGAGTCTATCACATGGTGGGTACTTTTAACAAATGTTTTTTGTCCATTAACTAGATAACCTTTCAGGTCTTTGCCAGCTCTGCCACTTAGGGTCCTTGAACAGAATAGCTTAGTTGCCAAATAACATTTAAAATACAGATACATGGCCCCTAAAATGCAGAGAGGCCTCCTGAAAGATCTATGTATGGTGACTTGGTCTACTCTTCACTTGTTCCTGTGACTACTGCTCCCTCGATGCCAGCCTTTGTCCTGGTTTTCTTGTCTTGGCTGTCACTGATCCCCATTAAGCAGTCAACCCTTCTTTGATTGATTGAGTCAGCTTACCTTCAGTTCTTGACAATTTAAATCCACGGACTTTCCCCACTGGCACCCATTGTGCTGGGTCATAGAATAAAACAAGCAAAGTTCTGAGTAGCATGATGCCCGTTTGGAGAGATGGACTTTTAGTGCTAGAAACAGAAGAGATCATCTCCTAGTTCAACCTGCTGATTTTACAAATGGGAAAACTGAGCTCCAGAGAGGCTGAATGATGAGAACAACCTGCTTCAGGTTTGTACACATAGTCAATGGCAGAGTGAAGACTTCTAATGCCAAATCTAGGAATTCTTCCCACCTGCCCCAAACACATTCATTCTTTGGTTTCTGCAGAAGTACAAAAAATGGTGTTTCCGACCCAACAGATACAGTCTGTGGAATGTACATTTCCTGGGTCCTGCTCTCCCTGTTGTCCTGCTCTCCATCTTTAGATTATGAGTAGAATTTCTATTAAAAGCTGCTCCTTTGATTTAGATATCAAAGAGTAATTTTTCAAGCTTTTCTTATGTGTAATAAATGTCCCATTTAGCTCAGGCAGTAGGTACATCAGAAGATTTCATTTCACCTATAATTCATTCCATAATGTCTAGGAAAGTCCCAAATTGTAGCATTGAGACAGATGGTACCCTACCGCTCTCTATAATAGAAGAACAACTTCCTCCCCAGGCAGTTGATTCCAAGCATACAGTTAAAATCTCTGAAGGCTGACTCCTGGTGCTGATAGGAAATGTCCATTCAATAATCCCATCATATCATCAAGTGTCTTAGTCTCAGAGATAGTCAAAAATCTTATTATGGGCTGTATGTGGACTCCTCCCTCCCCCAGGCTGCCCAGAGAACAAGGTTCTTGGTTATGGGTTCAGGAATGTGCTTTATCATTTCAAAGGAAGAGCTCTTGATGTGGACCTCCAGGAAGTTGACAACAAAATCCAATCCAATTCCCTAGTAAGACCTAAAGTCATACTAAGTAAGAGGAACTAATTAGGTTTCTGGGTGGAGGGTGCATTCAATTGTTTATAATAACACTTGAGGTTGTTGAATTGACACTGCCTGCTCTTGCCAGCTGTTTTACTCCCAACTTGATTGATGGAAAAGATGTGTTGAGTTACAGTAATAAACACGGAAGGAATGAGCCTCGTCTTCAACAAGTCATGACTTCTTTCTACAAAACTACCAAATCATTGCGGTCTACGGGAACTGGGCTCAAAGACTCCAAGGCCCTGGCATTGAATCAGAGCACTCTAAGCCAACATAAACTCCTGGGTTAACCTCTTGCCTTGTCCTCCTAAGCCCACTGCTCTGCCTAGCTCAGAGGAGCAGCGGGCTATTCCTTAATGGGCCTGAGATAGTGGCTCTGAAGTCAGAGGCTCTGGATTTGATCCTATCTTTGCTCCTCTATCATCTTCTAAGGTCTCCTGTGACTTTGGGCAAATCACTTAATTTCTCTGATTCCTTTTTCAAATGAAACGACAGAAGTTGGAATGAAATTGTTCCCTTTCAGTCTCATGGACCTGGGGGAAGAGGGAAATACAATGGAAAGACATAAAGATGGAATCAGTAAACCCAGATTCAAATTCTAGTGCTGACTACTTTACAGTGTCATCTTAGTTAAATCACTTTCCCTCCATGAGTGTCAGTTTCCTCATTTGTAAAACAAAAATGGGATGATCTGTAATATTCCTTCCAGCTCTAAAGAGCCAAGATCCCAAATTTATGATTCCAAGGGCTTTAGTTGAATACTACAATTTGGAAAAGATAATTCCTTTTTCCTTTTGAAATTTTAACTGAAAATTTGAGAACATTTTAAACTGGATGCATTAGACTAACACATTTAGTAGTTTTAGCTACATTGTTCATTTATATTAGAACACTTTGGCCATATAAAGCTCTAGTTTAAAATTTTTTAAAATGATATTTGCATGTTAGTGTTGCAAAACAATTCAAGGAATTTAGTTAAGACGTTTTCAAATGGGTTTTGGAACAAATGGTGGAGTAAAATGAGCATTTAGCAGAATCCGTGTAATGATATTATTTCGGTGGCTAACTTTCCCAAGAAACTGGTTTTATAGGATGCACACAAAAAGCATATTTGTTTTGTTGAAAGTAAATATCAGCTTACTAGTATATAAAAGCATAGCAGAACGGGTATCTTTTTCCTGACTTGTTTATTCAAAGGAAGAGTCCATTTATAAATGGAGTTCACGACTAATATAAAGGTCTAAGCAAGAGAAAATCTTGAACTACTAGCTTGACTGAATATGTTTTCCAGTAATTATAGATTTTAGGAACAGGGTACACATTATGAATTCAAACACTTCCTCTTTACATGTCAGGGGCTAGCTTTTTATTCCCACCAGAGAAATAGTTTTCTGTCATCCAGGTACCATGCTGCTATAATATATCTCTCTTTAAAGCAGTTCCTTGGCTATTCAGGTGATAAAAAAAAAAAAAACCACAAGCTAGTTTTTCTGGGCTTGAGAGATATAGTATATATATATTTTAAAATTCAGTAATTAAAAAAAAACAACACTGAACAGAAACACAGAAATAAAATTTCTAAATAAATATTTAAATTTCATTTATTGATTTTAATGCATAACATCATAATTTCTCACTTACTTCTCCTATCTCCAAAAAGATTTTTCGTTATCCATTTTCATTAATTTTTCCCCTCTTTGGTTATAGGTAGAGGTCACCCATTCTTTTAGTCCTGATTTAGCTTTCAATTATCTCTTAAATATCTTCTACGATGGTTCTATTCTTTGTATTTGTAGGTCTGAATTCTTCTTTACTATTTCATTGCATTAATGTAGTACATTTTTTAAACCATTATCTACTCTTGGACTTTTATTAAAAATTGCCTGAAACACTTTTATGGTTTGGGGGGCACGATGCCCAAGCAACTATGTGCCATGCACTATGCTATACACAAAGACAAAAACCAGTCCCAGCCCTCAAGGAGTTTACAATCTAACAAACATTTTCTCATGCTAACAACTTGGAAGAATGCCTTGGCACCATGGTTAGAAAGTAATCTAATAAACATAATTTTGTCATTTGTTTTGCTGACATGTAAGGATCAAGTTATTTATTCTGAGAAGAACTTTTTTTTTTAACTCTTACCTTCTATCTTAAAGTCAATACTGGGTATTGGTTCCAAGGCAGAAGAACAATAAGAACTAGGCAATGGGGGTTAAGTGACTTGCCCAGGGTCACACAACTAGAAAGTGTCTGAGGCCAGCTTTGAACCCAGGCCCAACCATCTCTGGGCCTGACTCTCAGTCAGCCATCCAGCTGCCCCTGAGAAGAGATCTTTCTAAGGAACACAATCCAGGAACAGATTCAATATAAACTGTCATGGAAGAAGATGACATACCCCATATCAGAAAAAGAAATTGAACAAGCCATCAAAGAACTCCCTAAGAAAAAATTCCCAGGTCTAGATGGATTCACAAATGAATTCTATCAAACATTAAAAGAACAACTAATCCCAATATTATACAAACTATTTGAC
This sequence comes from Monodelphis domestica, assembly GCF_027887165.1. Lineage (NCBI taxonomy): Eukaryota > Metazoa > Chordata > Mammalia > Didelphimorphia > Didelphidae > Monodelphis > Monodelphis domestica. The sequence continues at coordinate 62,702,825 of NC_077231.1, read as the reverse complement.
AGAATAAGCCAATAAAGGGTTCTACCAAATTCTTTTTACAACACAAACATGGTACTGATCACAAAGACAGGCAGATTAAAAACAGAGAAAGAAAACTATCGACCAATCTCCATAATTAATATAGATGAAAAAATCTCAAATAGCATACTAGCAAAAAGACTCCAGCAAGTCATCACAAGGGTTATCCACTATGATCAGGTAGGATTCATACCAGGAATGCAAGGATGGTTCAATATTAGGAAAACCATCCACATAATTGACCATATTAACAAGCAAACTGACAAAAATCACATGATTATCTCAATAGATGCAGGAAAAGCCTTTGATAAAATACAGCACCCATTCCTATTGAAAACACTAAAAAGTATAGGAATAGAAGGGTCTTTCCTAAAAATAATAAACATTATATATCTAAAACCATCAGCAAACATCATCTGCAATGGGATTAAACTCAAAGCCTTCCCAATAAGATCAGGAGTAAAACAAGGATGCCCATTATCACCTTTATTATTTAATATTGTACTATGTAAACCTCAAAATTTCTCAGACTTATGAATGTTAGGGGTTTCCCCCATTGGGGAATCTTCTACTTAAAAAAAAATTCCCTAGCAGATGGTGAGAACTCTACTTGAGTGTGGGGGCTCCCTGCCTTAGGAATATCCCTACTCCACCCTACTTGGAACTGCTTTAGGACAGAGAGCTCCTTGAGAACAATGGAAGTACTTTGATCCATGCTTATGGAAGGGACAGGAAGTTCTTTGAGTCATGACTGTTTTAGAATTGATACAATGGGATACTAAGTACCTATAAAGGTGGGGCAACTTGTAAACTACATAAACCTAAAAGGGTGATAACTTATTCAGAGCTTTTTTCTAATGAAATTTGTCGACACAGCAGCATTTTTTCCTGACTTACTAAAGAGATTAAAACTACTCAGCTGTGAATTCAAAATGGGCGGTCCTTTAGAAACATCTACAGTGATTGGTAGATGTAAGGACTTAGGGGAGGTGACAGAGGAGATTTTGCCCTTAAAAATAAGAGCTCAGAGAAGAGAAAAGGATCTCGATTTCTGACTCTCATTCTAAAGGAGAGCTCCTTGAGGAGCTCCTCTGAGGGGTTCTGTCCCTCTGGGGTAGGAGCTCTGGAGGCTCTTGAGAGAGGCCCTTTGAAACAATCTCTGGCTGGAAGACTCTTTGAGGAAGGACGCTGGCCTGGTATTACTAGAATCCTTGTTTAGTCAGACCTTGTGGTGAGTGTTAAAAAACTGACTGATTTCTCTTTTAAGACTCAGGTCTAGGCCATATTGGCTTGAGGCCCTTCATACTTATTCCTTTCTTACTCTCTCTTTCTTTGATTACTCATTGTATTGTTAATTAAAAATCTCTATAAAACCCAATTGACTTGGGTATTTGAATAATTGGGAATATTTCCCTGGCGACCACCTTATATTTGATTTTAAAACCCAAGACACTGTAGTGAAACATATTTCTGCAGTCAAATTTGCTCACCCTCTCTTATATCTATCACAATTTATATCTACCACTATTTTAATCACTACAGTTTAAGACCTCAACCATTTTAAATCTCACAACTAGAAACACTAGCAGTAGCAATTAGAGAAGAAAAATAAATTGAAAGTATTAAAATTGGCAATGAGGAGACCAAGCTATCACTCTTTGCAGATGATATGATGATTTACTTAAAAAATCCTAGAGAATCAACTAAAAAGCTAGTCAAAATAATCAACAACTTTAGCAAAGTTGCAGGGTACAAAATAAACCTGCATAAGTCATCAGTATTTCTATATATCTCCAACCCAGTTCAGCAGCAAGAATTAGAAAGAGAAATTCCATTTAAAGTCACCCAAGACAACATAAAATACTTGGGAATCTATCTGTGGAGACAAACACAGAAACTATATGAACACAACTACAAAACACTCTCCACACAATTAAAACTAGATCTAAACAATTGGAAAAACATTGATTGCTCATGGGTGGGATGAGCTAACATAATAAAAATGACCATCCTACCCAAACTTATCTATCTATTTAGTGCCATACCCATTGAACTTCCAAAAACCTTTTTTACTGAATTAGAGAAAACCATAACAAAGTTCATTTGGAAGAACAAAGGATCAAGGATATCCAGGGAAATAATGGGAAAAAAAAAGACAAAGAAGGTGGCCTTGCAGTCCCAGATCTCAAACTATATTACAAAGCAGTGGTTATCAAAACAATTTGGTACTGGCTAAGAGACAGAAAGGAGGATCAGTGGAATAGACTTGGGGTAAATGACCTCAGCAAGACAGTATGACAAACCCAAAGACCCCAGCTTTTGGGACAAAAATCCACTATTTGATAAAAACTGCTGGGAAAATTGGAAGACAGTGTGGGAGAGATTAGATTTGGATCAACACCTCACACCCTACACCAAGATAAACTCAGAATGGATGAATGACTTGAATAAAAAGGAAACTATAAGTAAATTAGGCGAACACAGAATAGTACAGATGTCAGACCTTTGGGAAGGGAAAGATTTTAAAACCAAGCAAGTCTTAGAAAGAGTTACAAAATATAAAATAAATAATTTTGACTACATCAATTAAAAAGTTTTTGTACAAACAAAACCAATGTAACTAAAATTAGAAGGGAAGCAACAAATTGGGAAACAATCTTCATAATAAAAACCTCGGACAAAGGTCTAATTACTCAAATTTATAAAGAGTTAAACCACTTGTACAAAAAAAATCAAGCCATTCTCCAATTGAAAAATGGGCAAAGGACATGAACAGGCAGTTTTCAGTTAAAGAAATCAAAACTATTAATAAGCACATGAAAAAGTGTTCTAAATCTCTTATAATCAGAGAGATGCAAATCAAAACAACTCTGAGGTATCACCTCACACCTAGCAGATTGGCTAACATGACAGCTAAGGAAAGTAATGAGTGCTGGAGGGGATGTGGCAAAGTAGGGACATTAATTCATTGCTGGTGGAGTTGTGAATTGATCCAACCATTCTGGAGGGCAATTTGGAGCCATGATGTCATGGTTCTTCCCCCCCCCTTTTTTTTTCTTTAATTGATTAATTAATTTAGAACATTTTTCCATGGTTCCATGATTCATGTTCTTTTCCTTACCTCCTCTCTTCCCCTTCCCAGAGTGAACAAGAAATTCACTGGGTTTTACAATATATCATTGTTCAAAACCCATTTCCGTATTATTAATATTTGCAATAGGGTATGATACATGGTTCTTAATTCTTGAAATCTTTTATTTATTCGTTAAGTGACACAACTAATAAACTCTAAATTAGTGACATTTGTCTCTAGGCTTGGCTCTCAAACCTCTGAGCCACCTAGCACTCTTTCCTCTCCTCTTACTCTATGATCAGTCATGGTTCATTTGTTTAGCCTATTTAAGGCGTACAAATGACTAGGGAAGTTTGACAAGATCTTATCCCAGTAATTGACATTCTTCATTCCTTTGGTCTTTCCTGAATGAATGGACAATTCAGATTCCTTTGAGCAGCTCTAAGTCTCTTCCAGGAGGCTTTTCGGTATGTTGGGGCTCAATGCAACTGAACCAATATCATTAGCAAAGAAGAGTGCCTGGAAAACCTTCCCCTCCTTGGAGAATTCCTCCCTAATTTGGTCTCTGAGTTGGACTTCCTCATCATAGATGAGTGCTTTTGCAAATCGTGTCTCTCCCTACCCAATGCCTAAAATTTATTTTTAGGGCATGGTGAAACAAAATAATTTCTCTTGTTAAATCTTCCAAGTCATCTTAAATGATATCACTATATAGAGAAGGGAGATTGTGTGTTGTAAATAACCAGAATGATGGTGTTTTTTTTAATTTTCATTTAATTTTTTAATTTCTGTTATTTTTAAAATTCATTTAATTAATTTACTGATTCAGAATGTTTTTCCATGGTTACATGATTCATGTTCTTTTCCCACCTCTCCTCCCTCCCTCCTCCTGGAGCCAATGAGCAATTCCACTGGGTTTTACATGTATCACTGTTCAAAACCCATTTCCATATTATTAATATTTGTAATGGAGTAATCAGAAGCTTTTTAGAATCAATAAGTAAGCACAATTGTTACAAGGTAATCACTTTAAAAGACTGATATATATTAATTTAAGGTCGCCAAGGAATCAGCTATGTAATTCCTAAATGAAAAACTCAAGTCAGCCGTCAGCCTTTTTTGGAGTTTAATTACAATGGGAGCAAGAAAGGAATTAGAGATATATATAGAGAGAGAGAAAGGGGAGAGAAGGGAATAGGGCTTAAATACCCCTTCTGTTTAGGCTGGGCCAAAAGGCCCAAGCCCTTAGATAGCTGGGGCAAAGAAAAGAGATCAGTCCCTTTCACTCACGTGTCCAAAATGGAGAAACAGTCTCAGAGGCCCCCACCTTCAGCTTCCTTCAGAGCAAGCTTCCTCAGAGCCCAGGAACCACACCGCTCCAAAACTCCACTCTCCCCCTTTGGTCTCCAGACCCTCCTATCTTTAAGGACACCATCCAAGTTGCCTCCCCTCAGTCCTCACATCTACCAATCACTCTTCATCAATTTCCCTGTCAATGGAGGCTCTCGCTTAACCCAGGACCGCCCAGAGGTTTCTGGCTTTTGCACATGTCTGTTGAAGGTCATATTTTCAAATGATTAAATCTATACTCCTTTGCTACAGCCCTTTCTAAATCCTGTTAACTTGAGTATGGTAGAGATTGGAATAATTAAATTTTGATCTAGGCTGCAGCCCTTACTCAATCCTATTAGGACTGAATAGGGTGGAGATTTATTCCAAGTATCTCCATTGTATCAATTCTAAAATCAATCAAGACTCAAAGAAATTCCTGTTCTATGCTCAAGCATAGGTCAAAGTCCTTTCCATTGTTCAGCAAAGGGTTTCTGTCCTAAAGTAATCTTAAGAAGGGAAGAGAAGGAACCTCCCATGCCAATGGAGTTCCCATTCCAATAGACTATCAGTAAGAAATTTTCCAAGTATGAAATATCCCAATGGTGAAATTTTCAACAATTATAAGTCTAAGGAAATTTGAGGTTTACACAATGAGATCTGACATTCTCTCCATCGTTCATCCAATTGGTAAAGATATGGCCCATAACTAAATATTGTTTGTGAAAACCTGCCAATAGCACTCAAGATACCCTTAATTCATGGATGAAGATTTTTTTTAATAGATGAGAGAATAGGCATACAGGTAAATGGATGATGTTTTCAATGTCCCCTTTTTTTGGAATCAATAAAATCTGAGAAGTTTTCCTCATGCATTAGAATCTTTGTCCCTGTATACCCCTTGTAAATTGGTTCCTTGATGCACTCAAAAGCTTATCACTTCCATGCAGAGCTAAAGGAGCAAAACCAGGAGAACATTGTACACAGAGACTGATAAACTGTGGTACGATCTAATGTAATGGACTTCTCTACTAGAAGCAGTGCAATGACCCAGGACAATCCAGAGGGATCTATGAGAAAAACCACTATCCACATCCAGAGGAAACACTGTGGGCGTAAGAACACCAAAGGAAAACAACTGCTTGAATACATGGGTTGAGGGGACATGATTGGGGATGTAGACTCTAAATGTACATCCTAGTGCAAACATCAACAATAGGGAAATAGGTTCTGATCAAGGACACAAGTAATACCAAATGAAATTGCACATTGGCTACAGGAAGGGTGGGTGGAGGGAAGGGAGGAAAATAATGTGATTATTGTAACCGAGGAATAAAGTTCTAAATTGACTAAATAAAATTTTTTAAAAAATGATCACTTCCAGAATATATCTCCTTTATAAATCCTTGATATTGTAAACCTCAAAATTTCTTAGACTTATAAATGTTGGAAATTTCACCATTGGGAAATTTCATACTTGAAAAGTGGGTCTTGGCTATTGGAATGTGAACCCCATTGGCATGAGAGTTTCCCCCTCCTCCCTTCTTAAGATTACTTTAGGACAGAAACCTTTTGCTGAACAATGGAAAGGACTTTGACCTATGCTTAAGCATAGAACAGGAATTTCTTTGAGTCATGATTGATTTGGGAATTGATACAATGGAGATACTTGGAATCAATCTCCACCCTATTCAGTCCTAACAGGATTGAGGAAGGGCTGCAGCATAGATCAAAATTTAATTATTCCAATCTCTACCCTACTCAGGTTAACAGGATTTAGGAAGGGCTGTAGCAAAGGATCAAAGATTTAATTATTTGAAAATATGACCTTCAACAGACATGTGCAAAGCCAGAGACCTCTGGGCGGTCCTGGGTTAAGCTAGAGCCTCCATTGGCACAGGGAAATTGATGGACAGTGATTGGTAGATGTGAGAACTGAGGGGAGGGAACTTGGATGGTTTCCTTAAAGATAGAGGGGTCTGAAGATTCAGGGTGGTGGTTGAGGAGTTTGTCTGAGTGGTTGGAGAGGTGCTCTGAGAAGCTTGCTCTGAAGGAAGCTGAAGGTGGGGGCTCTGAGACTGTTTCTCCATTTTGGTCACGTGAGTGATAGGGACTGATCTCTTTTCTTTGCCCCAGCTATCTAAGGGCTTGGGCCTTTTGGCCCAGCCTAAACAGAAGGGGTATTTAAGCCCTATTCCCTTCTCTCCCCTTGCTCTCTACCTCTATCTCTCTATCTCTAATTCCTTTCTTCCTCCTGTTTGTAATTAAAACTCCATAAAAGGTTGACGGCTGACTTGAGTTTTCATTTAGGAATTACATAGCTGAATTCCTTGGCGACCTTAAATTAATATATATCAGTCTTTTAAAACTGATTTCCTTGTCACAATATATAGACATTTTCCACACACACGTATGTAACTACAAAGTGGCTGCTTTTCCCTCTTTATTCTTATTAGTGCCATTTCCACTTCTTCTGTAAGCACTTCAGGGTCAAAGATGTTAGAGCCCAAATGTAGTGGTCCCATTATCTTTGACAGACAAAATTGTTGTAATACTGTTTGCAAATCTTTTTTATTTTTCTTCTGTTTGTAGGCTGTTGTTGTTGTTTTTTTTCTCATTTCATCCTTGAATGTTCTTGGAATGACTTTGCCTCGTTGAGGATCTTGGCAACATTTCTTTAGACTGGTTTTAGCCTCTTCTTCATGAGATGTTGTGGCTCCAAATCCTCAGTCATCCTCTGACCAAGGCATGGCATTACAATGGAAGGTGTAAAATATCTGATAATTTGAGTTTTCTATTAGAAAATCACAGTAGAAGATGGCCTGGAAACCTGGCAGTCAGCGGCAGAACACTAGGTGTGGGAAACAAAATCAGGAGTTGGGCATGAACGTGGAGACTTAATAAGGTGCCATTGATTTATAGCTAGAAGAAGGCTTAGGTTGGCAAACTTTACCCCAAAGGCCAAATCTAACCCACTGCTTATATTTGTTTGGCTCAGGTGAGCTCACAGGCTTTACAAAATGGGCTAAATTTGGCCTATGGGCCCCAAATTCCTTCTATTCTCCCAGTTTTATAGATGAGGAAACAGATATAAAAATAGTTCTTTAGTTCCCTACGGTTTCTAATGCTACTTGTTACTCAGCGTAAAGACAAGAGATTCTTATCCTCTGCCAAAGAGGGAACAAATAGCATCTGAATGCAAATGGGAACATACCATTCTTTATAAATCTATGAGTTTTGCTTGAGTGTAAGCAATGTTTCTTCTTTCAGAACATGACCAACATGGAAATATACAGTATATGATAACATATTACAACCTTGATCATATTATGGGGCTTTTGGGGGAGGGGGAAGAGTGGGAGGGAGAGAGAGAACATGGATTGGAAAATATCAGAAAATGAAAATTAAGAAATTGTATTGACATGTAATTGGAAAATAATTATTATAATTATGGAAAGAGACGTTAATAGATTTCCAGTGGAAAATACTTTATTTATTTTAAAAAAATATATTTAAAAAAAAATTAAAAAATTATTTTAAAAAAAAGAAGAGCAGTAAAGGCTAGCCAATGGGGGTTAAGTGACTTGCCCAGGGTCACACAGTTAGGACATGTCTGAGGCTATATTTGAACCTAAGACTTACTGTCTCTAGGTTTGGCTCTCAATCCACTGAGCTCCAGTTCCAACGCAATAACTCTACAGCTACCTTAGAGGTCCTGGGTAAGATGACCAAAAAAAAAAAAAGATTATGGTAAGGTCTCGAGGCTCTAAAAGAGCTTATGATTTAGAAAAAGAAAATGCAATAATATATTGAGGTAATTGGGAACCAGGACCCATATAAGCACACAATTATGTGGTATGGATTATAAATGCAAAGAGAAAAGAGAAAAATCAGTGTGGATTTTGAATCTTATCATGGTTTCAAAGCTAGGAGAGAACAAAGAAGCCATCTCTAACTCTATATGTAAAACACTGGGAAATTGAGGCCAGAGAGTTAAAGACTAACCGAGACTAACTGTTCTATTTTCATCGAATTCCACTTGTTTTGAGTGGCAGGTCCTGGATGTGAATCCAGGTCTTCTCCCTCCAAACTCAACATTCTTTTTCTCTTCTCAGAGTATCTAGATGTAATTTTCTTTAAGAAAATTATCATCCTTTTTAGCCTTGAAGACTATCAAAGTTTACCCTTCTCTTCTTCAATATCTGTTCCTGGAAACTTAACTCACTGAATTTCCCCAAAACAAAATAGTCATCGCTGTCATGATGGTAATCTGAATTTATACCAACTTCTTTTGATTCATCTGAAACTTCTTTTAGAAGCTGGATTCTGATCTGGCAGTGAGTCAAAAAAAATTCAAATCTAATGCCCTGCTAAAACACTTTATATAAACCGAATCTGCTTTATATCAAACAATTTCACTCCAAACTACTGGATTTATCTATTTTTTTCTTAACAGAAAAACACATTTTCCTAGCTTTGCCAGACACGTCCAAGTAGTTTTAATGGAAAGCTAGCCTATTACTTTATTTAATTTTCTATCACATATGACTCATTTCATTGACTAAAACTGCACTTGTAAAGTAACTAAATGCCCCAGGCTAATAAAGTACCTTTGTTGAAATGAAAGCTCAGTAAAGAAAAAGAAATAGTAACAACACACATAAATAGTGGTAAAGTTGAAAGTTTTTTTTTTTAAGTCTCAAAACCTATATACTAAACTGATGTCATTTTAATGAAAAAAAAAAAGAAGATATTTTTCATTCTGACAACCTGAAATATTATTTTAATTTTTCAGACATTTCCCTAAAAACTTACCTATATAATTTTCAGGTCCCAATAGGGACAGTTTGTCTCTAAAAAACATATTTTAAAATCTTTCCCAGAGGAATCCCCTCTTAGGAGAACTGTCTTCAATGGATTTTCAAAATCAATCAAAATTTATAGCCCAGAGTCTACATTAATGGTGTCTGAATACAATTCTTGGCCTCTAGACAAAGCAGGCATTATTTTGATTTTTTTTTCTGGTGCTTTGACATATAGGGTCATAAATAAAGGACCAACTATCTTCAGAGAACCACTGGGGAACTTGTTGGTGTGCAAGAAGCTGTAACTGCAATTGAACCCCTAATCTGAAATATATCTACCTTTTGATATTCCATCTGTACAGAATAAGGTGTGACACTGAATTAAAGAAACATAATTGTCCAAAGAAACATTCAATTAAAATTTTAAAAAGGAGCGTTAGCTCTTAGTAGAATGAATGGGTGCCCTTGAAAGACTGGGCCAAAATATTCCATGTCATTATGTCACAATTTAAAGTGTAAGTTTGTGAATAAAGATAGCTTAATACTCAATACTTCATTAAAAATCCTTTCTGATCATAACATTCAGGGAGAGGAATGAGAACAGGGAAAGTTTTCCTATACTTTGTGCTTGTCAAATTTATCCCAATACCTCTCTCTATCAAATGAATAAAAGAAAAAAGAATAATACAAAATACTGCATGTTAAAATAGATGACAGAGGGCACCTTGATAGCTCAATAATTTGAAAGTTGGGCCTAGAGACATGAGGTCCTGGGTTCAAATCTGGCCTCTGACACATCTTAGCTGTGTGACCCTAGGCAAGTCACTTAACCCCCATTGCCTAGCCCTTAACCACTCTTCTGCCTTAGAACTAATACACTGGATTGATTCTAAGACAGAAGATAAAGGTTTTAAAAAGTAAATAGAATAAAATAGATGATGACCATTGATCACATTATTATTATTATCATTTTATAAGCCCTTAACTTCTGTCTTAGAATCAATTGTAAGTATTTAATCAATGCTAAGCAATTGCAAGGTAGAAGAGCAGTAAGGGCTAGGCAATTGGGGTCAAGTGACTTGCCCAGGATCAGACATCACATTTTTTTTTAATGCTGTCATATGGAGAGAAAAAAGCTTGCCATTGGATAACATACAATTTTGCATTTCTATTGGTCACCTTCACTATTCTTTACAACCTCTTCTCTTTCTCAGCCAAATTCTAGGAATTTAAGCCATTGACATGGACTGCCTTTACCTCCTCTCCTTTCCTTAAATATTTAACCCAGAGGAATTTGGCTTTTGACCTCATCACTCAACTGAAATTGCTCTCTCCAATGTTACTAATGAGGTCTTAATTGTCAAATGCAATTCCACTGGGTTTTACTTAGTTCTCATCTTTTTCAATCTATCTGCCACAAGGAACGCTGTTGACCATTCTCTCCTCTTGAATACCCTTGCCTTTTGGGTTTATTGTGACTCTATGTTGCCATTTCCTTCTTCAGACCCTACAGAAATGAGAAAATGCAAAGAAGCAAGGTTAAGTGACTTGCTTAGGGTCACACAGTTCATCAGGTTCTGTGGCTGGATTTGAACACTGGTCCTTCTGACTTCTGGCACATATGCTCTATCTATTGTACCATCCATCCTATCATTTCATTAGTGTAAGGTTTCCCAGTGAAAAACTCTGTCCATCACTAAAATCAGCACCTGGTCTATAGAACTTATATAATCTTATTAAGTAAAAACTCTTAACTTATATCTTACTATCAGTTTTTTTATTGAACTTTTTTATTTAATTAATTTAGAGTATTTTTCCATGGTTACATGATTTGTGTTCTTCCCCTTCCTTCTTCTCCCCTCTCCCATAGCCAACAAGCAATTCCACTGGGTTTTACATGTGTCACTGATCAAGACCTATTTCTATATATTCCATATCCATATCACTAGGGTGATTGTTTAGTCTACATTTCCAATCATGTCTCTATCAACGCATGTGATCAAGCAGTTGTTTTTCTTCTGTATTTCTACTCCCACAGTTCTTCCTCTGAATGTGGATAGCCTTCTTTCTCCTAAGTCCCTCAGAATTGTCCTGGATCATTGCATTGCTGCTCTCACTATCAGTTCCAAAGGAGAAGAGTGGCAAGGATGCCCAGGATCATATAACTAGGAAGTGGCTCAGGCCAGATTTGAACCCTGATCCTCCCGAATGCAGGTCTGGCACTTTATCTACTGTGCTATCCAGTTGCCCCAGAACTCCTATAGTCTTGTGGAGTTTTCTAGGGCCACTGAGAAGTTAAATGAGTTATCTGGGATCATAGGATCTGTTTTCTCCAGAGGCAGTATTTGAACCCAAATTTTCTTGACTTCAATGCCACCTTACCTTGATATCTAGGATCTGGAAATGTTAGGGCTCATTTACTCCCAAGCCCTTCCTTCACAGATGAGAAAACGGAGACTCATAGAAAGTCAATAACTTGCCCCAAGGTGCCTTAGGTTCTAGAGCCCTGAGAGATCACATGATTGTCAGAATGGCATAGCTAATATATATTAGAGGTCAGGCTTCAGCCCAGTCCTTCCTGACTCAGAGGTCAAATCTTTATCCACTACCTCATGCTGCTTCTCTCATCCTTGTAAGTCATTTAATAAAATATGAATTAGGCCAAGAAAAATCATGGGCTTCCTGCATTTTAATGACTAAATTGGATCAACTCCATTACAAATCTGATTGTTTAGAAACTGGTCATGATTGTACCTGCCAAAAATGATTCATTGCCATTTATATATTTGATCTTGGAATATAAAATAATCCCATAGGAATATCGAACAGAGTATATTGTTCATATTTGATACACAATATTTTAGATTTTTTTTTACCCATTTTGTAAAATATTCCCCAAGTACATGGAAATTTTATTAACATTCATTTTGTAGAAATTTCAAAATAGTCTCCCCAATGAATCATTTAATATAACTAGCTTATACCTCTAAAGATCTTCTATCTCAGTGGTTCTCAACCTTTCTAATTGGCCACATGGGCGGAGGGGAGAGACAAGAGGGAAAGGAGAATGGGTAATTTTCCTTTAGGCTAAGCCTCCACGTGGATGGTATTGGCCACAGGGGGATCATATCAGGGGAGAGAGAAAAGGGAGAGGAGAAGAAACAGATTTTTCAAACAGAAACTTAATAGCAATGGGCTGTTTAAAAGGATACCTTTTGACTGTTCTGGTAATTTCATTGATTTCACCTGCATGCCAGAAGAAAGATTCAGCCCAAAGGTTCAACTTTGAATTTGCAAATGGGTGGCTCAGGGCACTGAGAGCATGGTTCTGGGTTAAAATCTGGCCTCAGATACTTCCCAGCTATGGGGCCCTGGACGGGTCCCTTGAAACCCATTGCCTAGCTCTTACTACTCTGCCTTTGGACAATAGACATTTAAATGGATAAGAACCCAAGGAACTTTGAAGAGACTAAAGGCTATATTCTAAGGCATTTCAGACTCTAATAGTTTATAAAAATCTCTGTATTCTATTGCATTTTTTGTTTAAGGTTTAACTTTGTGATTTTAAGTTCATATATTACTGGATTCAATATTATTCTGCTTGAACTGAAGGTTGATTGAATTTATTTTGAATGTACTGAGTTTTGAAATTCTGTTGTTTTCCCCCTATAACTGTGTTGAACAAATATTATTGTGAATAAGCCCATATATGAAAAAAATAGCTTTTTTTTCTATTTTGCTGAGGATAGATGGACTTCAGAACTGGTTATAATTGTATTAACAACCTTTGGAATTTTAATGTGCTAAATACCTCAAATGATTTGATTTTAAGTGTTTTTTAAATATGATTTTTGGAATTTTTTTAAACAATCTGGTTATTTTTGCCTGCCCCTACCACAAGGTAAGGCCCATTAGCTGAAGTGAAATACATTTTATAAACCCCAACCTTCCCACATGTGAATGGAAGTTGGGCAGTTAATTTCAGGGCATTTGTACCCTTAAAAAGCCTCCAAAAGGAGCACCCCTTTATTTATACTCTTCACCTCACTACTTTACTTGCACCAGAATGATATATAGATTTCTTGATTATGTTCTTAACCCTAGATGAGTTTTACTTTGTTTAAAAAAAAATATGTTTATTACCAAGGTTGAAAGATTGCTATGTTTGTAAATGTGACAAATGTCTATCAATTCATAGGTTTTAAAAATGTCATACAGCAACTTATGTGAAATATGAAAGTGTGTTTGTTTGCTATTGTAATTAATTGGGCTATTGAGAATTTTGGGGATTTTGGTAACTACATAGTTGTACTACTGTATTTTTAAAAATGAAAAAATTGTTAACCTTGTTCAATTCATTTGCCTTCTACTCACAGTGATCATGGCCAGATATTAAGAGGAAATGGATCTCATTTTTGGTGAGAAAGTCTTGTAATCTTTATTTTCTTAGCTGACACAGAGTGTCAATGATTATAAGCTATATTTTTGAATTTTTAAAGCTCTTTTATTATTATATTTTCTTGCACGTGCAATATACTTTTTCAGTTTTTTTAATTATTTTTTTCTCTCCTTTTTATATTTGAAGCACATGTCACCAGCATTAAGATTTTCTTTAACTTTTTTATTTTTCAGTGCTACAAGTTTGAAATACATTTGCTAATGCATGCCCTAAAAGGCTTGTGACTGTAAAAACGATGCCACTAATTATTTAAATAAATTATGGAACTTTGCTTAATGATTCTGTCTGATTCTAGGACAAGATATACACAAAAGAGCCACTGCATAGTGCCAATAGAGCATAAGGTCAAAGAGACCAACCAACCATGGTGAAATTGATGTCACTTTGAGCCTAGACAAAGAGGACTTGAACCTGTTTGGGGTTCGAGGTTGCGGCTGTTTAGCATGTGTTAAAAGCAGGTCTTCCTTGTTCCACATTCTACCAAGTACCTCAAACTCGGCTCCCGGAACCTTGGCTTATATACTCTGGTCCCCTTTTCTGCCTTTCATAGTGTGGTACCTTTCTGTAGTCCTGGCTACTGACTGGGTAAATGCCTCATTGCTTAGATCATTTTTATTGGGCCCTGATTCAAGGACCTGTTATACATTTATTTTTCTTCTACTTGGAATTTTTACACATAAGACTTTGATAGACTATATTTCATCCAGAAATTTTTCTTTTCTTTTTTATTTTTCTGATGTCTTTTAAATATCTCTTGCCAATTGATTCATATACCTCAGCCATGCATCCCTAAGTGATCCCGGTTTTTTAATCACCCTCTTAATGGGGGGAATGTAAAAAATATTATTTAAATTGCAAAGTTTAAATTCCTTTTTGAGAAGAATTTTAGGTAAAGAAGATGCTATGTCTCTGAATCCAGAAACTGAACTGTTGGAGAAGCCACCATGAAGAAGCCTTCAGACCACAAGCTGCACAAGATCAAATTGAACTTGGGGTGTGGTTGATTGAACATTTATTTGTATGTATACTTTTATGCCAAAGGGGACTGCCCCCTAACGGCTTTTTGTCAGTGCGTTCAGCAATTATTGGTTTTATTCTTTTTTTCTCTTATCCTCACATTATTGTAATCTTTTAAGTTTATTATGTTTTTATGATCCTTTTGGAGAAAAATTAATTTTTCCAAAAATGATCAAATGGGGGTATGTAAAAAAATAGACTCGAATACAGTACTACAATCCCCATGAGCCTTTGCTCCACTTCCCCAGAATGCCTTGTAATCTCACCTGGGCCAAGATCGAGAAGGTATTTAAGCTGATTCAAAGGCTTCTGAGGGGCTCTTGGCTCTTTTGGACTTCCGTTTTGGAGCAGGCGCGTCTCTTGCGTGATTTTGAGGTTATTTTGTCTAGGCCTCTGGCCTAGGCACATGTTTCTTACTTGTATATTCTTAATCTTTAACCTTTAATAAACCTCTAAAAAATATAATACTTCTTGCAGAGAGAAACTAATTTCTACCTGCCTCAGTCTCCCCATCTCCCCTAAATTTTAACTGTTACAAAGTCAAATGGAATTTATTGTAATTTATTTTACAATAGAGGGAAGATATTAAGGAAGAGAGAAAAGGGGAGAGAGAGAAAGCTCTGACTTCCTCCAACCCAGTTAGAAATTCTAAGGCACCAGTCAGGGGAAAGGAGTCTCAAGACAATAGTCTTTCTCGGAGGTGCACACCTCCAGAAAGGGAAAGTGTGAATCTTAAAACTGCTCAGGCTCTACTTCAGAAGATTTGATTAAGCTATTCCCCATTTTTAACAATGGAGGTACTTGTTCAGGAATGTATTGAGAACTTTAAAATTACTCCACCCTGCTCAGACAGTGCCTTAGGGCAGTGGTTCTCAACTTTTCTAATGTTGTGACCCCACAATACAGATCTTCATGTTGCGGTGACCCCAAACCAAAAAATTATTTTGGTGGCTACTTCAAAACTGTAATTTTGCTACAGTTATGATTTGGAATGTAAATACCTGATATGCATTATGTATTCTCATTGCTACAAATCAAACATAATTTAAACATAGTGATTAATCACAAAAATAATACTTAATTATATGTTGAGAAATATTAATCCAGCAGGAGGCAGCCTGAGTGCTGGGGCGGGAGGTGAGTCCTGCCTGGGGAAGGGGTCCATAGATGCTGCCTTCTTCTTCCTGTTGTCTCCCTCCAGCTAAAGCTGAGGCTTCACTTTGCTGGGGTTACTCATCTCCGTTATCTGCTCCAGGAGTTATCCACTCCAGGACTTGTTCTTAACCTCTCCTGAGCCAGCGCCTGGGTGCTCTCTCTGGGTCTTTGTTTGAGTCCGGTCTCCAGGCAACAGGGTAAATCCATCGCCCCTCATAGGGGGAGGGCTGCTGATAGGTAACTAATATTAGTACAATGTGCGGGCAGCAGGGTCCCCATTCTTTCTGAGATCTTGCTGTAAAGTAGCGCAATTTCTCAGTGGCTTTAGGCGACCCCTGTGTTTTGGTCATTTGACCCCGGCTGCTGGGATTGCAACCCACAGGTTGAGAATGGCTGCCTTAGGGGAAGGTAAAGTTGCAAATTCCTGACTGAACAATGAAAAGTCCCCAACTCATACTTATAGTGAAGCAAAAACCCTAAGCTAGGTGGTATATTTTTAGATCTAATACTAAAGGGTGCTAAGTATCTATAAAGGTTAAATTAATCACTAAAAGGTCAAGCAACTTACAAAAGGCAAGCTTAGCAAAAGAGATGTGAAATACTCAGAAGATATAATATACCCAGAGAAGGTGAGAACTAAAGAGTGATGAGAACTAAGAATGGTCAGTCCTGGGAAAAAGCGTCTACTATGATTGGTAGATGTAAAAATTTAGGGGAGGTGACATAAGAGAAAATTCTCTTTAAAAGGAGCTCTCTAGGGGGCAGCTGGGTGGCTCAGTAGATTGAGAGTCAGGCCTAGAGATGGAAGGTCCTAGGTTCAAATCTGGCCTCAGACACTTCCCAGCTGTGTGACCCTGGGCAAGTCATTTGATCCCCATTGCCTAGCCCTTACCACTCTTCTGCCTTAGAGTCAATACACAGTATTGACTCCAAGATGGAAGGTAAAGGTTTAAAAAAAAAAGGAGCTCTCTGAACTTAGTTCAGGAGTTCAGGAGTTGAAGATTTCAGTGAAGGACTGGAGCTTGGGACTATCTTGTGGTGAGTGATAAAGACTGACTCTCTCTTCATTAAGGCTCAGGCCTAGGCCCTTTCTACAATTTCTCTTTCTCTCTCTCTTCCCTTAATTCCTTCATTTGTATTAATTAAAATCTTCATAAAATCCAACTGACTTGGGTATTTTCATATTTGGGAATTTTTCCATGGCGATCACTTATTTTTAACATAAATCAAGACGCTAAAAATTATCTTTACAGTTTGGCAGAAGCCTTTACAGTTTTGGCAATTCAGTCTTGGAAACCCACAGTTTTGTGGTTACACAAGGAAAGAAGTCAGCCTTAACACTCACCATGGTGACCATCTAAAAAGAAAGCAGTCTTAGGTCTCCTGCACAACCTCCTCCAGGGGTCCAGTTCTACAGCCAGATGTCTTCACTCCAAGTCTGAGTGTCTGTCTTCCAGTTTCTTCTCAATTGTTTGTCTTCTCTCCAGCTCTGAGTGACTGTTCTTGACTCCAAGCCCGAGTGACTGTCCTCCAGTCCAACTCCGAGTGACTGATCATGATATATGTGTCTCTGTTTCCACTATTTAAAGACCTTTTTCTTTTGTGTAACCTCCCCTAAGTTTTACATCCACCAATCACGGCAAACACTCCTCTCTATGACTGCCCACTCTTTCACACATGGGTCACACGTGGATGAAATGGGCGTTCACACCTTTTGTGGTTAGTTCATACCTTTTTGTGGTTAATTCATACCT
The DNA here is from genome assembly GCF_027887165.1 of Monodelphis domestica. Lineage (NCBI taxonomy): Eukaryota > Metazoa > Chordata > Mammalia > Didelphimorphia > Didelphidae > Monodelphis > Monodelphis domestica. The sequence continues at coordinate 62,685,215 of NC_077231.1, read as the reverse complement.
TTTTGTGGTTGGTTCATACCTTTTTGTGGTTAAAATGGGTAGATCTACTTTAAATACTGGGTTTATACTTTTGGGGATTTTAATCTAAAAATAGACAGGGGATTTCAATTTAATCTTCACAATAAAGGAAGAGCTAAATGCCTTCATTGTTACAATCAGGGGAGAGTCAAATCCAATCTTCACAGATTACACATGCAAAATCTTATATTTGTATTATAACTTTTTTATAACTATTATTACTTTAAAAAATTGAACCTATGACTTCATCAAAAAGAAACTCCTTTGATTAGTGTATGTGTCACATGCCATGCAACTTATAGTCTTAAAGAATTTCCTGGGAAACTGAGAAGTTAAGTATTCTGGCTCAATACCAAATAGCTAGGAAGTATGAGAACTAGATTTTGAGTCTTCCTGGTTCTAAGGGAAGATTACTATCCAGAATAGTAGTAGGAGCAACAGTGGTAATAGTAATGGCAGCAGTAGTAGTAGTAGTGATGGAAATGATGAAAATAATGATGATGATAATGTTTAGCATTAGCAATTCTATAGGGTACCCTAAAAGATTTAAGGCAGTTTTAAATGTTCTAAAGACTGCCCCAAGACTTCTATAGCACTATATAATATAAAATAATAGATTAAGGTCTATTAAGTAAGCTAAGGGTGCTCTCAGTGAATCTTCAAGACAACTCTGTGAAATAGGTGCTATTATTATCTCCATTTAACAGATTAGCAAATAAAGACTGAGAGAGGTTGTGTCACTTATCCAAGACCACACTGTTAGGAAATGTCTGATTTGGGATTATGATTTGGGTCTTTCTGATTCCAAGTCCAATGATTTACCCATTGCACAACCTAGCTATTTGTGTTATGCTGTCTATAATATTTTGACATTTAAATTTAAAATCCTTAATGGTATAGTGATATGGTATATTGTAAAGCAAATTGGATTTAAAATCATAAAACCTGAATTTAATCCTGGCCCTACTATTCTGTGTGACCTTGGGCAAGTCACATTATATCTTAAAATCTTAATTTTGCTGTTTTATAAAATCACAGGATTGATACATCATAGGTTCCAAGATCCCTTCCAACTCTAAATCCTAGGAATGATTACACTTGACACAAAATATATAATTATATTAATTTGTTACTATTATTAATAACATTAGGTGTTGTTTATATTGCATTTTAAAGTTTGCAAAGATCTTTGTCTTTATTATTTCATTTGAGCCTCAAAACAACCCTAGATGGGATTATTATGGGTAAAATTATGCCCATTTTAAAGATGAAGAAACCTGAGGCTCAGAGGATCTATGCCATTTCATATAGCTAGAGAGAAGTGGGAGACAGAATTTGAAGGCAAGTAGGTCTTCTTGAGCCTGATCCTACTCCTTTAATCTACTAGGTTAATTGAATCCACTGAAGAATTACTCCTTGCATATGGTGATTATTTTCCACCAGGGTATAATCAAGCATGTTTGTATATGGTCTTTTGCATGTTGTCTTTCCCATTAGCCTATGAGCTCTTTGACAGCAGGGATCACTTTTGCCTTTCTCTGTATGGCTAGTGCTTGGCACAGTACCTGGCACATAGTAGGCACTTGGTTCTAGCTTTGTGGGATTCTAATGTTCTTTAATCTGTAACATTTCTCTTATGATGATCTTGATCATTTTGAAGCTTTTCTGCACTATTACAGATAAAAGGAAGCTAATTACTTTGGAAGGAAATTCTTAACAAACCAGTATTCCTGTAAAAAATAGAATATAGTATGATGTCATATGAAATATCAACACCAATAAACATAAAATCTTCTGGAGCATAAAAACAAATAAAAAATAATGATATAACTCATTAACAGATTGGGATAGGAGGGTGATGATAGTTGTTAAAGTAAACTGCTCTGGCAAAGAGTGGGACTACAAAGGCAGTGTTGCATATAGGGTAGACCAATCCCCAAGTATTTATTGACCTACTTACATGTGTCTAGCACTGTGTTAAGCATAAGACATCCAAACACAAAAGGAGAAAGTTTCCGTCTCTCAAGGTACCATGCTCTTGGAGGAGACATGTTCATAGAGAAGTAACCATGGGATATATACAGAATAAATATAGAATGATTTGGGGAGTGGAGTCAGGGACTAACCAAGAGACGAAGCAGGAAAGGCATCTTGAAGGGGCTGGCATATAAACTGAGCTTTTAAGAGAGCAAGAGATTTTGGAGGTAGAGGTGAGAAGCATCCAAGGTGTGCAGAGATACCAAGGGACATGATACAAGTAGGAAGCAGGCCATTTGGTTGGAACACAGAAATATGGAATCAGCCTGGAAAGGTAGCCTGTGAAGGGGTTTAGAGATTTGTATCTTATACTAAAGAAAGTATAAGTTAAAAATAATCTAGTACACCTTCTTGGGCATGGAAATGGCATGATGGGAACTGCTGCTTTAGCAACATCAATTTGTTGATATCTATCAAATATCTATTTGGGGAATGGGCTAGATTGGAGAAAGTCAGAGATGGGATCAAGGAGACCATTTAGAAGTCTATTGCAATAGCCCAACCTAGAAGTGATCAAAACCTGAACTAGTGGGGTTGCAATGAATTGTGTTGGGTGTTTTTAATTGTTTTCTTTTGGGGGGGGGCTGTGTTTTTGTTTTGTTTCATTTTTGGTAAAATAGAATGCTTAATATTGGTTGGGAGAGGCAAGTGATTTCCAGAGGCAACCTCACTATAAACATTAAAAGCATCAATAACTTAATTGTTTTTGTTTTGTGTACTTATCTATGAACATTTTTCCTCCAAGAATTATTTTGTTAAGTTAACTAGTTAGTAAACTGGAAAGATATTTAGAATATCCCCAAGCTATAAAAGATTTCTAGGCTTGGGAAGGACTTAAAGGAATTCTGAGATGTGTACATCCCATCCAGTGCTAAAATTTGGTCCAATTGTCATCAAATGAAAATCATAGACTTGAGACAGAAGGGACCTTGGAGATCATCAAATCTAACACCCTCATTTTACACATAAGGAAACAGAAGCCAAAATGTTAAGTAGCTTACATATAGTCACACAGGTAGTGACAGAATTATAATTCTTAAACATGTTCTGACTCCACAATTGACCAGTACCGTTACCGAAAATCCTTAGGAAAATGAAACTTAAAAAAAATAGAAATAAATTCTACTTCTTATTCTTTATTCATCTGTGCCTTCCATGTCTTTGTATGAAGTAAAACTCCTTGTACACAACATTTGGGCTATACTCTTTCATTTTAAAAGATTTTATCATTAGAGAAAAATTTGAAATCGCAGTGGACAAATAATCCCTTAATGCTTTTCCTGGCTAGCAAGTAATTTGTCAAGCCAACCCAGTTTCCAAAGAGCAGACAAACACAGCAGGATTCTGTGCCAACGCATCTGTTACTTACTTTTCTGTATTTAGAGCTTGCACTAATGTTCTGGCTTTCATCTTATACCAAGAAGAAAAGAAAAAGAAATGAAAGAAAGTTTGCTGAGACCAAATAGTCTCTCAAATGAAGTTTTAGCTTCTTGAGTACTAACTTCATACCATTCTTCCACTTAATGATGGGATTTTTGAATTTGTAATCAATTAATTAAAGTTTTAATATCTTCTCCGAGTTAAGATAGTCCCTGAACATCCTTAAATCAGTTGGTTTCGAAGATGCTTGACTTGAGGAAGGCATAACTTCTGAAAACATGGAAAGGTTCTTTTTGTCAGCTATGGGTGACCAATTGTCATGCTGTTTCAAATTTTGTAGGAGTCTAAGTTTGACTTCTGTGCACCCTATTTATCACATGTAGGAGTTCTATATTTGTCCCCTGAATTCTGTTGGAGAATCAGCCTCAAAAGGGAAATATCATGGCACAGAGGAAAGGAGAAGAGATCTGTATTCCAGGCAATTTATCCCTCTTCTCCATGTCTTTACCTATGGTGTTCCCCACCCTCCAACCCACCTGCAATGTACTCCCTCCTGCTCTTTATCTTTTGGAGTCCCCAGTTTCTATCAAAGTCTATCTCAAATGTTGCCTCCTTCATAAACCCTTTCCAGATCTTACCAAAATGCCCCCTTGCATTTAATTGGAATATATTATGTATATGTACTCATTTATGAACATATTTTCCCTTACAGAGACCATTTCATCTTTATCTTTGATCTCCAGTGGCCTAGAACACTGAAGATACTTAAATGCTTTTTGACTGACTGATGTCACTACTTTCTCTTGTTAAATTTAAATGTTGGACTTTGAATATTTATATAGGTGGTCACCAGGGATTTAATTTCTAAATCCCAAAATGAATTACTAAAGTAAATGGAATTTATTGTAGTTTATTCACAATAGAGGGAAGATATGAAGGAAGAGAGAAAAGGAGGGGGGGGAGAGAGAGAGACAGACAGACAGACAGACCGACAAAAAGACAGAGATCTGACTTCCACTGATACCAGTTAGAAATTCTAAGCCCCAGCCAAGGGAAAGGAGTCTCAAGAAGATGGTCCTTTCCTGGAGGCTTCATACCTCCAGAAAGGTGGGGTCACTAATTCAGCCTTTCACTCACCAACAGTGACCATCTAAAAGGAAAATAGTCTGAGGTCTTCTGCATGAGTCCCTCCAGGGTCGAGTTCCTCTTCCAGTCTCTCCTCAAGTGTCTGTCCTCCAGTCTTTACTCAGAGTCAGAGTTCTTCCATCTGACTTGAATCAAATCTCATCTGGCCTCTGGTCCTCTTTTTAAGATCTTTTGCTCTTGTGTCACCTCCCCTAAATTTCACATCTACCAATCACAGTGGATGCTCTGCTCTAGGACTGCCCAGAAGGCAATTAGTCAATTCTAATTCGTTACCCACTATCCTACATGTGGGCCACAGACCTCCCACCTCATGATTAAGTGGGAGATTTACACCCTTGGTGATCAGATCTAATATGGGCAGATCTTCCCACTCAATTTCAAATACTATCCTTACATTTTTGGGGATTAAATCAACAAATAGACAGAGGATTACAATTCAATCTTCACAATCAAGGAAGAGCTAAGTACCTTCATTGTTACAATCTGTGGAGAGCTAAATTCAATCTTCACACTCTTATCTATTTCTTGTGGCTCTTACACATTTCTAGATCTTCTTATGTATCCTATCCCATTATTGGAAGGTGAAGCTTCCTTTACTCCTAATTTCTGTCTTCATATATTCTCTATTTTGGGGGAAGAAGGGGAGGAATATTTCAAAGACCCTTCCTACTCTAAAATAAAAAGAAATTTGCTTTGTGTTTTGCCAAAACGGAAGCCCTCCCTATACCCATGCAGAGGCATCTGGATTTTTTAGAACCCAACCCTAAAATTGATAATGTATCTTACTCCATTTATTACTGGTAAATAAAGGAAATGTTTCCCATACCAATACTCCCATTTCTCTAGACTAAAATAGATAATGTTTGCTTCTCTTAAAAGAGTAGTTTGAAACCAATAAAACATTCTCCTAGCTGCAAAGACTGTTGAAATAATTAGGAACTAAATAACTTATAAATATTTTCATGAACTAAGAGAGAACTTTGGGTTGTTTCTTAGCTGGGACATTCAGGATTAATCACCTATGACTGGGACAATTAAAAATTTGTATTACTCTGATCAAATAGGAAATGACTTAACAAATTATAGTAGAGTAATATAATGGAATATGATTTTGTTTTTAGAAAAGAAATCAGAGAAACCTTGGAAGAGTTATATGAACTGATGCAGAATAAAGGAAGCAGAATAATATATAGAATGACTACTATTATTTAAAGGAAAACAACTTTGAAATGCTGAACTCTGAACAAAGCAGTGACTAACCATGACTTCAGGACATATGATGAATCAATGCTTCCCACCTCTTGGCAGAGAAGTGTTGGACAAAAGGTATAGAATTAATTAAATATTTTCAGACATGGACAGTATACGGATTTGTTTGCTTAAATATATTTAATTACAAAAGAGGACATTTATTTGTCTGGGTAGGGGAGTTGTGCTGTAGAAATTGATTAGTAATAATAGTGATAAAAAAAGAAAAGAAAGAAGAAGTAGCAGCATAACACTTAAAATATGTAGAAGAGAGCAAAAGGAAGTTCAGAGGACAGTTTAGTTATGATTTTGTTAAGTTGACTAGATATAGGCTCAGGGTCTAGTAATCTGATTTTATTGATTATAGGGAACTCTTTAACAAGAAAACTATAAATGCAAGTTAGTTAATTTTCTGAATATTTTAGTGGTAGAGATTGGTCTAGAATACTGAGAGACTGAAATGCTTTGCTCAGGGTCAAACAGGCATTATTTAAGTTAGGCCTTCCTACGCCTTCCTAAATTTAAGACTAGTTCTCAAGTTATACCACTTTGCTTCATTACTATTCCTAAACACTTAAGAAAAACTGAACAAAGTAGAAGTTCAAAGTTTCATATATAATACTCTCTTTCTTGTTCTTTATGAAATATTAATGCTTGCTGATAATTAGATAATAATTAAAAAGAAAATTCTAATTAATTTATAAAAAAGATTCTAACAGTTTGGTGCTCTTCTAGCCTATCTGACTTTTCCTTCTCAACTTCTTTTGCTGGTTCACCATCTATATCTCATCTTTTGGTATGAGGGATGGTTGTCCCCTAAACTTTTGTTCTTGGCTCCCTTTTATTTTCGCTCTCTTCCAGTTCACTTGATCCCATCAGTTTCCAGAGCTACAGTTATTATCTCTACATCAGTGATTTCCAAATCTGAATATCTAGCCCTAAGCTCTCTATTGAACTCTTGTTCCATATCTCCATCTGCCTATTAGATATCCCCACCTGGACATCTGGCAGGCAACTCAAACTCAACATATCCAAAACTGAGCTCATATTCCACCCCAAACCCATTCTTCCTCCAAACTTCCTGTTTGCCCTTAGACTAGATTAGATCATTTCTAGGGAATCAGTCACAGCTGCAGTCAATCCTGGAAAGTGCCATGAACAAACCCAGCCTTTCCCCTTTCCTATGGTTAAATCCATGCTGCCAAGTAGCTCGAAGAAGATGAAAACTGATCACCAAAGCCAAACTGGTAATATCTGAGATCCAGAGTGACTAAAGGAATTTAGTTCCCACACAGGCAGGCCAGGAATTACTTATATTCAGCTCCCTAAGGTAAAGAAGCATCTCTAGTTTGTTATTGTTGTTCATTTATTTTAGTCATGTCCAACTCTTATTGATGTGACTCCATTTGGGAATTTGCTTGGCAAAGACACTGGAGTAATTTGCCATTTCTTTCTCCAGCTCCTTTACAGATGAGGAAACGGGCAAATAATGTTAAGTGACTTGTTCAGAGTCATACAGTTAGTAAGTGCCATATTTGAACTCAGGAACATGAATCCAAGCCCAGTACTAAGCTAAACCTCTACTTTACCAGTCTCTTGACTGGCTGAACCACAGCAATCAATATGGACTATAGCAATAATAGCAGAGCCATAGTCTTTATAATGGGGGCAAACATGAATTTTGCTTGCTTCTGGGAAGGTCACTGTTTGGGAAATATTCATTGAAGGGAGAGGCAGAGTGAATGGAAGAGAGGACCGAAGAAAATGTGGCCACTAGGTAGAGTTAGTTCCTATGTGATTGCCTCCAATTTTCATTACTTATTTTCTGACAAGGTGCTCAGTTCAGTTTCTGTACTGCTAAGTCTCCCTTTAAATTTGAGTTCCCTCTCACTAAAGACCCCTTGGTCTGCTCAAGGATGTTAGGGTCCTACCCAAAAGCAAAAAGAAATATTCCATCCAATCTTCTCATTCTCACTCCACTTTCTCTTCCTAGTTTAGGTTTGTCCCAAAAAATCAAGAAGTCACACTAACTTACATCCTGTCTTTAGAGAGGAAAAATAATGATGCTGTAGCTGCTAATGATGAGGATGGTGATAGGTAAATAACAAGTCACATTTTAAAGAAGTTAATGGTTTAGGTACCACTTAATAAACATTGCCTCTCGTGAGTCTCACAATAATCCTGCTAATGAAGTAGTCCAGATATTATTCCCATTTTACAGATGCAAAAACTGATATTTAGAGAGTTAAAGTGACTTTTCAAGGTGATGAATCTTGGAAATGGTTTGATCTTGGACTCCAACTCATGACCTTTGATTCTAAATGAAATGATCTCCCCTCCATATGGTGCTATCATTCTCGTTTCATAGAATCCATATAAAAATCCAAGACAATTCAGATTCTTGTTGGCTTGTTTTGGAGTTTAAAGAAATGACAGGACGAAAGATTTACATACACATGCATATTACATACATACATACATCCATATGTACCCCAGAAGGCTTGTTGCTTTGTGGTTAAGAAACCCTGAATGGTGCTACTGTGCCAAATATCATGATTTCCTCAGAAGGAATGTTTGCTTTGTTTGCTTTCAATCTAGAGGATGTACGTGGTTTAATAAGAACATTCTTTTATTTTCTTTTTAAAACAATGCTTTCCTTCCCCTCCTCCAGAAATGTTACAAGGACCATGTACATTTCTGTACCAAGTTGTTAAAGGCTCGTGCTCTCTTTACCTTTTTTTTTTTAAAGGATGTTTGGCTGACGGAATTCCACTGAATAAGCAGGCAGTTTTGCTTGAGAGAGGGAGGCATTTAATGGGGACTAACAAGCACATCAACCTTCAGGAAAATTTCTAGCTCAAAAACAAACATACAAACCCATCAACATGGCTTCAAGAAATTGAGAATACAAATAGCAACTCTAAAGATGCACAAGTATTCCTATAAATAGAACGGAATTAGATTTTCTATCCTACAACATGAGGACCCTTCCCAACTCCAATGTTCCTGTCTCCTAGACATGGATAATAGGTAGGTCTGTAGATAGATAGACAGACAGACATTTAGATAGGTGTGTGTGTGTGTGTGTGTGTGTGTGTGTGTGTGTGTGTGTGTGTGTGTGTGAAAAAGGGAGAGGAGGAGGAAGAGAAGGAGGAGAAGGAAAAGAAGAGGAGAAAGAAGATAGAAAGTAGCTTTAGAGGAGAAGGCATTAACAGAAGGGTCTCTACAGAGCTTGACACAGTGCCTAGAACACTCCATCAATATAGGCACTTCATCAATGCTTGTTGACCAATTCAGAGCTTAGAGAACTGGGAAAGGTCATTTCTAGAGAACTGCATTGGAACTGAATCTTGAAGGAAGTCATGGAGTCTAAAAGGTGGAAGTGAAGAGAAAGAATATCTGTCATAGTGGATAGTCAATGCAAAGGTGTAGAGATGGGAAATGGAGGGGTGGAAATGCATGAGGAACAGTAAGGAGACAATACAACTAAATTATAATGTATATAGAGGGGAGTGAGGAGTAAGAAGCCTGGAAAGAAAGCAAGACATAGAAAGAATCACAAAATGTAAAATAAATAATTTCGACTACATCAAATTAAAAAGCTTTTGTACAAACAAAACCAATGTAACTAAAATCAGAAGGGAAACAACAAATTGGGAAAAAACTTCATAGAAACCTCTGACAAAGGTTTAATTACTCAAATTTATAAAGAGCTAAATCAATTGTAAAAAAATCAAGCCATTCTCCAATTGATAAATGGGCAAGGGACATGAACAGGCAGTTCTCAGCCAAAGAAATCAAAACTATTAATAAGCACATGAAAAAGTGCTCTACATCTCTTATAGTCAGAGAGATGCAAATCAAAACAACTCTGAGGTATCACCTCACACCTAGCAGATTGGCTAACATGACAGCAAAGGAAAGTAATGAATGCTGGAGGGGATGTGGCAAAGTAGGGACACTAATTCATTGCTGGTGGAGTTGTGAACTGATCCAACCACTCTGGAGGGCAATTTGGAACTATGCCCAAAGGGCGACAAAAGACTGTCTGCCCTTTGATCCAGCCATAGCACTGCTGGGTCTGTACCCCAAAGAGATAATGGACAAAAAGACTTGTACAAAAATATTCATAGCTGCGCTCTTTGTTTTGGCCAAAAATTGGAAAACGAGGGGATGCCCATCAATTGGGGAATGGCTGAACAAATTGTGGTATATGTTGGTGATGGAATATTATTGTGCAAAAAGGAATAATAAAGTGGAGGAATTCCATGGAGACTGGAACGACCTCCAGGAAGTGATGCAGAGTGAAAGGAACAGAACCAGGAGAACATTGTACACAGAGACAAACACACTGTGGTATAATCAAACGTAATGGACTTCTCCATTAGTGGCGGTGTAATGTCCCTGAACAATCTGCAGGGATCTAGGAGAAAAAAAACACTATCCATAAGCAGAGGACAAACTGTGGGAGTAGAAACACCAAGGAAAAGCAACTGCCTGACTATGGAGGTTGAGGGGACATGACAGAGGAGAGACTCTAAACGAACACTCTAATGCAAATTAACAACATGGCAATGGGTTCGAATCAAGAACACATGTGATACCCAGTAGAATCACATGTCGGCTACGGGGGGTGAGGGGAGGAAAAGAAAATGATCTTTGTCTTTAATGAATAATGCATGGAAATGATCAAATAAAATACTATAAAATTAAAAAAAAGAAAAAAATTGTTTCTACATCTAATTGGTAAAATTAAATTCCATAATAAAAAAAATAAAATGAAAAAAAAAAGAAGCCTGGAAAGATAGGAAAAGTCTAGATCGTGAGACATGTCCAAGGACTAGAAACAATAGCGAACAAGTATTATGCTAGATCTGAGGGCTAGTGTAGATGAACTATCAGTACCAAATCTATAATTTTAATTTGGTATTCATTTGATCAACTTTTAGCACTAATGGAAAAGTACAGAAACCTTTCATGCCTTGGGGATATCCTCAGACTCACTTTACAATTTATAATTAATTACCTATCAATTGGGCGGCTAGGTGGCACAGTGGATAGCCTGGAGTCAAGAGGACCTGAGTTCAAATGCTGCCTCAGACACTTACTAGTTGTGTGGCACTAAGCAAGTCACTTAACTCTGTTTGACTCAGTTTCCTTCTATGTAAAAGGAGCTAGAGAAGGAAATGGTAAACACTCCAGTATTTTTGCCATGAAAACCCCAAATGGAGTGTTATAAGGAAGAGAGGATTTTTAACAAGAGAGGTGGTCTGCAGGGGACAGATGCAGGGGGATAAAGATTCTAGAATGTGGAACTAGGGTTTTGTCTGTCTATCTCTGGTTTCCTTTCCTGTAGTTGCTGATCTACCCTGATTTCCCATCCTACCTGCTGTCTTGCTGTTATCTGCTGTGTTTTCTGGTGATCCTGAACATCTGCCTATCTGACTGTAAGGCTAGGTCTGGACTCCTTTTGGATCCAGTACCTATCCTTGAGCCCTGCCTAACTGCCACTGGCCACCAACTCTAATACCATTGGAGGGGGGAGAGGGTTAGTGCAGATTTAGGTAGAGCAGGGACTGGGGTTTTCTTTAGGTCATAGAAGTGAGGATTAGTGTAGATAAAACTCTATGAACATTCCCTGTGAAGGAACAGGGAAATTTTAGTTAGTTGATATTAGTAATAAGGCCATCCTCATTCCCCTTTATCCTTTTCTTTTAGAACAAACACAACTTCCCTGTTATCAAGTAGTCTGTGTTTCTGTTGGCCTTCCCAATCTACAGTTATCCATCTGATATTGACCCAAGTCTATTCATCAGATCCCCTCCCCAATACCACCACCCTATTACAGGAGGCACAAAGGCTGACGTGATTGAAATGTCTGAATAACAAATAGCAAAACAGAAAGCAGAGGAACTCTCCACAGGTCTGTCACTTACCCGTCTGCTGAGGCTCTTTTCACCAGAGTATGACTGCTGGGTACACTACAGATTCTTGGAGCCACAGGTGAAAGCTAGGTGGCAGGTGGGCACCGAAGGGAGGAAAGGCACTCTGAAAAAAGATCTTGGCAAACTCACACTAAAGATATTAGTCTTCTCTGAACACTGTATATACCCTATGCAAATCAGTAAGTTGAAATCTATCTATGCAGATAGGTAAATACATAATCTAGAGAGTGTTTTGTAAAGGACCTTAGAGATCGTTGGGTACAGCCAGTTCTGCTGTATCACTTGTCTTGAAAATGTGAATTTGGCCCTACACAATACATATAGTAGAGAACATTTTGAGTATAGCAAGAATTTTGAGTTTGGTTCTATGGAATTTCTTCCTTGAGAAACAGGGAGAGACCAGAGAAAACTACGTCCCTTCATGACACCCCCTTCCTCCTCTTCCTCCTCATCAAAACATAAACACTAAAGAAACAAATTCCTTGGAATCTTTCCATCTGGTTTTCATAGAAATTTAATTCTCTCCTATTATGATGAGCTTGGTTTTCTTCTGGTCTCCTGAAAATTAATATAATTCTTAGTCTGGGGCAGGGTAGCCACAGATAAGGCTCCTAGAGGAAAACTACCTCATCTTTTGTACAGACTGCCATAAAACACTATTGCTTTGATCTATTTTCCTATTGAAAACTTCACTGTCTACCTTCAGCTGCACAAGCAACCATATTCCAAGAAACTCCATTAACCAGTAAAGTAGATTTCCTGAAGATTTTTTCCCCTGGCCATTGTTCTAAGGTATTTTCCCTCCTCTATATGACTTGGAGTCTTGGCAACTGGTAAGTTCGGTAGCTCTATGAATATCCATAATATTCAGAGATCCAAGAGGCTATAAATGCAGTGTTCATAGTAGAACACACTTCTGCACATCAGCAGTAGTGGGGTTGTCATTAACAGCAGAAGCAGCGGGGCCAATGATGCACAAAGCAATCCTGGGATTTTTCTCCTATTAAAGAATTTGATTCCAGCTCTTCTTCCCTGATACACATACATGTAACTAAAACTTATCAGGTAGAAATTACAAAGTAGGTCTCTGTACCGATAGAATGATTAAGCTTGTACAGGTCTTGGTGCATAAGGAGTTTTGTGGCTGAATCTCTATTTGTGAGTACTTGATTTCCTCTAAATCAGGACATTGAGAAGAACAAATGAGGTAGGTGTTATTATCTTGTTTGTAGGAGACTATAAAAAATAGACTCAAATACAGGACTACAATCCCCACAAGCCTTTGCTCCACTTCCCCAGAATGCCTTGTAATCTCACCTGGGCCAAGATCGAGAAGGTATTTAAGCTGATTCAAAGGCTTTTGAAGGTCTCTCGGGTTTGGACTTCCGTTTGGGGCAGGCCTGGTTTTTTTCATAATGTAGGATGAGGTTGTGTCTAGGCCACTCTATGGCCTGGACACGTGTTTCTTATCCTGTATTTTCTTTAATCCTTAATCTTCAATAAACCTCTAAAAAATATATAATACTCCTTGCAGAGAGAAACTAATTTCTACCTTGCCTCAGTCTCCCCATATTCCCTAAATTTTAATCTTTACAGTTTGGCGTAACCACTTTGGGAAAATGAAATATCTCAATCTTCTGATTTCTTTTCTGATCTTTAGTTCAACTTTTAATATCTAGTACCTAGAAAAAAAATTTTTTTTGAGCCATAACTCTCTGGCCAAGGTTTTCTACCCTTGCAAAGCTGCTACAGGCTCTGGACCTGTTGCGTTTGCTGCCCACCCCACCTGGCTCTGCCCCGTAGCTTCCTGCCTGCAGCCGTGATCGTCCTCACCTGGTACCTGGTCCTGGCCTTGCCCACCCCCACAGCCGCTCCAGCTCCTGCTCCTGGCCTCTCACTGGCCCACTGCCTGCCTATTTCTGCGCCCCAGACCCATGAGCGCAACCCCAGTTGGCTCATCACCCAGATCCTTGGGGCAGATCGCTCAGGACTCATTGCGACCAGCTGGTAACAGTATTGGCCACATGGTTGGAGGGGAGAGAGGAGAGGGAAAGGAGACCGGGCAATTTTCCCTTAGGCTAAGCCTCCATGTGGATGGGGGTATTGGCCACAGGGGTATCAGAGAGGAGAAAGAGAGAAAAGACTAGAGAGAAGAAACAGATCTTTTCAAACAGAAACCTAAAAAGCAATGGGTTTAAAAGGATACCTTTTGACTGTTCTGGTAATAGCATTAACTTCACCTGCGTGTCAGGGAGAAGATTCAACTAACTTTGAAGGGGAAAATGGGTGGCCCAGCAAACTGGGAACCAGGCCCAGAGACGGGAGGTCTCTAGTTAAAATCTGGCCTCAGATGCTTCCCAGCTATGGGGCCCTGGACGGGTCCCTTGAACCCCACAGCCTAGCCTTTACTACTCTACCTTCGGACAATAGACATTTAAATGGATAATTAAAAACAAACAAACAAAAAAAAACCCCACCCAAGGAACTTTAAAGACTAAAGGCTATATTCTAAGGCATTTCAGACTCCAATGGTTTATAAAAATCTCTGTATACTATTGCATTTTTTGTTTAAGGTTTAACTTTGTGATCTTAAGTTCATATATTACTGGATTCAATATTATTCTGCTTGAACTGAAGGTTGATTGAATTTATTTTGAATGTACTTAGTTTTAAAAATTCTGTTGTTTTCCCCCTATAACTGTGTTGAACAAATATTATTGTGAATAAGCCCATATATGAAAAAACAGCTTTTTTCTATTTTGCTGAGGATAGATGGACTTCAGAACTGGTTATAATTGTATTAACAACCTTGAAAAATTTAATGTGCTAAATACCTCAAATGATTTAAAGGGTTTTTTAAATATGATTTTTGTAATTTTTTTAACAATCTGGTTATTTTTGCCTGCCCTAAGGCCCATTAGCTGAAGTGAAATACATTTTATAACCCCCAACCTTCCCGCATTTCTAAATATGTGAATGGAAGTTGGGGCAGTTAATCTCAGGGCATTTGTACCCCTATAAGACTCCAAGAAAAAGGAGCACCCCTTTATTTATGCTCTTCAGCTCACTACTTTACTTGCACCAGAATGATATATAGATTTCTTGATTATGTTCTTAACCCTAGATGAGTTTTACTTTGTTTAAAAAAATATATGTTTATTACCAAGGTTGAAAGATTGCTATATTTGTAAATGTGACAAATATCCATCAATTCATAGGTTTTAAATGTCATACAGCAACTTATGTGAAATGTGAAAGTGTGTTTGTTTGCTATTGTAGTTAATTGGGCTAATGAGAATTCTGGGGATTTTGGTAACTACATAGTTGTACTACTGTATTTTTAAAAAATGAAAAAATTGTTAACCTTGTTCAATTCATTTGCCTTCTACTCACAGTGATCATGGCCAGATATTAAGAGGAAATGGATCTCATTTTTGGTGAGAAAGTCTTGTATTTTATATTTTCTTAACTGACACAGAGTGTCAATGATTATAAGCTATATTTTTGAATTTTTAAAACTCTTTTATTATATTTTTCTTGCATGTGCAATATACTTTTTCAGTTTTTTATTTTTCTCTCTTTTTTATATTTGAAGCACATGTCACCAGCATTAAGACTTTCTTTAACTTTTTGATTTTTCAGTAATATATGTTTAAAATATATTTGCTATAATGTCAATGCATGCCCCCAAAAGCTTGTGACTATAAAAATGATGCCACTAATTATTTAAAAAATTATGGGACTTTGTTTAATGATTCTGTCTGATTCCAGGACAAGAGATACACACAAGAGCCATTGCAAAGAGCCAAAGAAAACCCAATCCAGGATGGATTGATGCACTTATAGGCCAATACAAAGGTCTTGAACCTAGTGTGAAGACTCTAGGTCACTGTGTTTAACATGTTATTATGACATAGGCTTTCCTTGTGTCCACACTCACTCTGAAAATACTCACTGATGAGTATCCCCAAAACCTTGGCTCCTATAATCTGGTCCCCTTTTCTGCCTTTCATAGTGTGGTACCTTTCTGTAGTCCCGGCTACTGACTGGGTAAATGCATCATTACTTCGATCATTTTGATGGGGCCCTGATTCAAGGACCTGTTATACATTTATTTTTCTTTTACTTGGAATTTTTACACATAAGACTTTGATAGCCTATATTTTCATCCAGAAATTTTTCTTTTCTTTTTGATTTTTCTGATGTCTTTTTAATATCTCTTGCCAGTTGATTCATATACCTCAGCCATGCATCCCTAAGTGATCCCGGTTTTTTAATCACCCTCTTAATGGGGGGAATGTAAAAAAATATTATTATTTAAATTGCAAAGTTTAAATTCCTTTTGAGAAGTTTAGGTAAAGAAGATGCTACCTCTCTGAATCCAGAAATGAACTGTTGGAGAAGCCACTATGAAGAAGCCTCCAGACCACAGTTGCACAAAATTGAACTTTGGGTGTGGTTGATTGAACATTTATTTGTATCTGTACTTTCATGCCAAAGGGGACTGCCCCCTAACTGGCTTTTTGTCAATGCATTCAGCAATTATTGGTTTTATTCTTTTGTTTCTCTTATCCTCAAATTATTGTAATCTTTAAATTGATTATGTTTTCATGATCCTTTGGAAAAAAATTAATTTTTTTCAAATGATCAAACGGGGGGAATGTAAAAAATAGACTCGAAAACAGGACTACAATCCCCACGAGCCTTTGCTCCACTTCCCCAGAATGCCTTGTAATCTCACCTGGGCTGAGATCGAGAAGGTATTTAAGCTGATTCAAAGGCTTTTGAAGGTCTCTCGGGTTTGGACTTCCGTTTGGGGCAGGCCTGGTTTTTTTCATAATGTAGGATGAGGTTGTGTCTAGGCCACTCTATGGCCTGGACACGTGTTTCTTATCCTGTATTTTCTTTAATCCTTAATCTTCAATAAACCTCTAAAAAAATATAATACTCCTTGCAGAGAGAAACTAATTTCTACCTGCCTCAGTCTCCCCATCTCCCCTAAATTTTAATCTTTACAAGACTGAAGACATCTAATAGGTACCCTGCTGATCCGTGTCTATCTGTGAGTGGTAAGAAGGATGCAGAAGGCCAGTGAATCATTCAAGTTATCATGGATTTCTGCCTCCTAATAAGTGTTCCCAAAACACCTTTGACTAGATTTATGAGACTGTAGCTCTGAACCCCCCCCCCCCCACCTCTCCATCAGTGACAAGAAATTGAGGAAGAAGCAATAGAAAAAACTTCTGGTGCCAAGATGGTGGATTGAGGTAGCAACCCTACTAAACTCTCTCAAATCCTCCTCCAAACTTTATACCAAAGCCTTAAACCAAATTTTGGGGCAGTTTTCCAGACCAGAGCAGCTTGGAAGATCAGTCTGTCTCTCTGGAATATAAGAGAAGTGAAGCCTGAGCAGGCAGCAAGACCAGACTGCACCCATCAGGACAGACAAGACCCTAAACCTTCAGTAGTGAGTCCCCAACCTGAATGAAGTCTCCAGCAAGGCTAAACTCCTCTAAGTTGACCACCAGCAAAGCCCCGCCTCTAGGTGCTGATCAGCAGTGTGGCTCCATCCATGGAGCTGTACAGTAGGAAGGCTTTGCTCTCAATAAAAGCTAGCAGTGAAGTCTCCCACAAGTGCAAGGCAACAGTGAGGCCTCCCAACAGTGTAAGCCAGCAATGGTATCTGCTACTAATGTAAACCAATAGCTAAACCCCAAGGCCTGGTGCAAGCTAGCAGTAAAGCCCCAAAACTCTTCACAAGAAGTAAGAGACAACCCTCTCTCAAATTAAAAAGAACAGTCTCAATTTTATTATACACTAAAAAACAAACGCAAGCAAAATAAGCTGGTAAAAATGAACAAAAACCAAATATATATATATATATATATATATATATATATATATATATATCACTCTAAATAGTTACTATGGTGACAGGGAAACTCAAGATACAAACTCGAAATAGGACAAAATTGCTACAGGTGAAGTACTGTGAAACAAAAATGTTAATTTGTCTCAGGCCCCCATGATCTCATGGAAAAGCTCAAAAATTATGTCAAAAACAAAATAAGAGAGAATAATTAGGAAGAAAATGAGAATACTACAGGAAAACCATGAAAAAAATAAACAGATTACTTAAGGAAGCACAAAATATGGGAAGAGATATCCAGAAATTTGCTGAAGAAAACAACTTCTTAAAAAGTAGAATTGGCCAAATGGGAAAGAAGGCATACAAATTCATTGAAGAAAATAATTCTTCAAAAATTAGGATTAGGCAAGTGGAAAGTAATTGACTCCATGATGCTTCAAGAAACAATCAAATAAAATCAGAATAATGAAAAAAAAATAGAAGAAAATATGAAACTTCTTGCCAGAAAAACAACTGTGAAATAGATCAAAGAGAATTAAGAATTATTGGACTGTCTGAAAACCATGAGCAAAAAAATAACCTGGATATCATACTTCAAAAAATTATCAGAGAAAACTGTTCTAACATCCTAGAATGAGAAGTTAAAATAGATACTGAAATAAAACACCAATCACCTTCTGAAAGAGATCCCAAAAGGAAAATCCATAAATATTATAGCCAAATTCCAGAGCTCTCAGACTAAAGAAAAAATATTACAAGAAGCCAGAAACATTCAAATATCTTAGAGGATTACACAGGATTTAGCAGTTTCTACTTTAAAGAATCAGAGGGCTTGGAATACAATATTCTGGAAGGAAAAAGAGCTAGGATTAGAACCAAGAATCACCTACCTACCCAGCAAAACTCAGTATATCCTTCAAGGGGAAAATTGATATTTAATGAAATGGAGAATTTTCAAGAATTTCTAATGGAAGGAAGAACTACATAGAAAATCAATAATGAGTTGGGCACGCAACTAAGAAAACTAGAAAAATAAGAAATTTTAAATCCCCAATTAAACACAAAGTGGGAAATCCTGATTGAGATGAGCAAAATTGAAAGTAAGAAAACAAATGAACTAATAAATAAAACTAGAAGCTTATTTTATGAAAAAAATTAATAAAATAGATAAACCATTGGTTAATTTGAAAAAGAGGAAAGAAGAAAACCAAATTACAGGTATCAAAAATGAAAAGGGTAAATGCACCACCAATGAAGAGGAAATTAAAGCAATTATTAGGATCTATTTTACTTGATGTCAACAAATCTGGAAATCTAAGTGAAATGGATAAATATTTGCAATAATATTAATTGACCAAATTAAAAGAAGAGGAAATAGAATACTTTAAAAACCCCATTTTGGAAAAAGAAATTGAACAATCAACAAATTCCCTAAGAAAAAAAATCCCCAGGGCCAGATGGATTCACAATAAATTCTACTAAACATTTAAAGACCAATCAACCCCTGTACTATATAAATGTAACTGTGAAAATATGGTTTGCCAAGACTGTGAATTGCCAAAACTGTAAATGTTTTGGCCAAACTGTAAACATATTTTTTAGTGTCTTGATTTAAAATCTAAAATTAAGTGGCCGCCATGGGAAAATTCCCAAATATGAAAATACCCAAGTCAGCTGGGTTGGCCTAAGCCTGAGCCTAAGGGAGAGCGAGTCACTCTTTGTCACTCACCACAAGATAGTCTTTAAGCAAGCTCCAAACCTCTGAACTCCAACTCCAACTAACTTCCAATCCAAAAAACTCTATGAACTCCAACTAGTCCAAACTCTAATTAATCTCAATTTCAAACTCCCCTTCCTTTAAAGAAATTTTCTCTTGTGTCACTTCCCCTAAATTTTCACATCTACCAATCACAGTAGATGCTTTTTCCCAGAACTGCCCATTCTTAGTTCACATCTTCTTTTGTTCTCACCTTCTCTGGTTAGATAAAATCTACTGACTAATTCACACCTCTTTTGTTAAGCTTGCCTTTTGTAAGTTGCTTGACCTTTTAGGTACTAATTTAACCTTTATAGGTACTGACCACCTTTTTGAATTAGATCTAAAAATAGACCTAGCTTAAGGTTTTAGCTTCACTCTAAGTATGAGTTAGAGACTTTTTCATTGTTCAATCAGGAGTTTTCAACTTTATCTTCCCCTAAGGCACTGTCTGAGTAGGGTGGAGTAATTTTAAAAGTTCTCAATACATTCCTGATCAAGTACCTCCATTGTTAAAAATGGGGAATAGCTTAATCAAATCTTCTAAAGTACAGATTGAGCAGTTTTAAGATTCACATAAACTATGTGGCAAAATTTCTGGAGTCCTACCAAACTACTTTTACCCACAAATGTGGTACTTATACCTAACTTAGGATGAAACAAAAAACAGAGAAAGAAAACTATAGACTGCTTTTGCTAATTAATGCTGATAAATTTATTTAAAATAAAATACTGCCAAGGAAATTACATCAATATATCATAAGGATCATATTCTTTGACCAGGTGAAATTCATACCAGAAATTCAGAAATGTCTCAATATTAGGAAAATCACCTGCATAATTGACTACCTAAATAACAATACCAACAGGAATCATATGATTACTTCAATAGATGCAGGAAATGCTGTTGATAAAATACAACACCTATGCCTATTAAAAACACCAGAGAATATAGGAATTAATGGAGCTTTCCTTAAAATGATAAGTAGTATTTCTCTAAAACCATCAGCAAGCATTATCTGTAATGGAGAGAAACTAGATGATTTCCCAATAAGATCAAGGGTGAACAATGATGCACATTGTCAGCTCTATTATTTAACATTGTACTAGAAATGCTAGCAATAGCAATGAGAAAAAGAAATTGAAGGAATTATAAAAGGCAATGAAGAAACAAAACTCTCACTCCACAAATGATATAATAATGTACTTAGAGAATCCTGATAACTCAACTTAAAAACTAGTTAAAATAATGACCAACTTTAGCAATTTGAAGGATATAAAATAAAACTACATAAATAATTAGCATCTCTTTATATCACCAACAAAGCCCAGCATTGAGAATTGTAGATACTATAACCTACTTAGGTGTCTACCTGCCAAGAAAAACCTAGGAATATATGACCACAATTACAAAACACTTTTCACACAAATTATGTCATTTAAACAAATGGAAAAATATTAATTCCTCATGAGTAGGTCAAGCCGATGCAATAAAAATTACAATCCTACCTAAATTACTATACTTAATCAATGCCATACCAATTTAATTGCCCTAAAATTATCTTTATAGAGCTAGAAAAAGTAATAAAATTCATCTAGAAGAATAAAAGATCAAGAATACTAAGGGAAACAATGAAAAAATAATGGGAAAGGAGGTGACCTAGGAGTATCAGATGTTAAACTGTATTACAAAGCTAAAATCATCAAAACAATGTTATTAAGAAATTAGTGGTGGATTAATAATTAATAATCTACCTAATCCATAAGAGCAAATGAATATAGTTATTTAGTGTTTGATAAGCCCAAAGAAGTGATAAAAATAAGTTCAGAAAAACCTGGAAACATTTACATGAACTGATGCAGGGTGATGTGAGTAGAACTAGGAGAACATTGTACACAGAAATTGTAATGTTATATGATGAGCAATGGGAATGATTTAGCTCTTCTTAGCAATACAGTGATCTAAGACAATCCCCAAGGATTTAGGATGGAAAATGCCATCTGTCTCCAGAGATAGAAGTCAGATACAGTCAGATAGATAGAGTCAGAATACAGACTGAAGCATACTACATTTTGCTCTTTTTAAAAAATTATTATTTGAATTCTCTTCCACAAAATGACTAATATTGAAAAATGTTTTTACATCATTGTACATGTAAAATCTATATCTGATTGCTCACCATAGAGAGGAAAGGGAAGAGGAAGGAAGGAGAGGAACAGGGGGAAATGGACTTAGAATGAAAAAAAAAAGTTAAAGAATTTTTTTTTCATGTAATTGGGGGGGGGGGGAAGCAATAGAATCCAAAACCTCCTTCCCACCAGAAAAAAATTAAACTAAATGCCACCCCATCCCCTACTCTCACTCAGCCTTACCCAAGCATCTTGCATCTCTGTCTAGTCTAAGTGTATAAGAACTAGAGAATGATTAATTGATGGGATGGTAGTGAAGATTTCTTAAGGATAGGAGAGATGGGCATATTTGAAGGCAGTAGAGAAGGAGATTGTAAAAAAGAGATGGACCATTAAGGGAGAGGATAATTGAAGTGGTAATCTTTTGGAGATGAGAGAATGAAAGGGAAAACAGCCTCAGTTTTCTCAGTAAATTCAGGGCTAAGTTCCCTAAATGAGAAAGAGTGGTAAGGGGGATATAGGAAAACCTTGAGGGCATAGGGGGAGATTTGGAAAAGTTTTTTGGAACATGAGCTAGGAAATCAATTTGTTATTGTTGAATCATTTCAGTAGTGTCTGGCTCTTCATAACTCCATTTGGGTTTTCTTGGCAAAGATATTGGAGTGGTTTGCCATTTCCTTCTCCAGCTCATTTACTGATGAGTAAACTGAGGCAAACTGGTTTAAATGAGTTGCTAGTAAATTTCTGAGGCCAGATTGGAACTCAGGAAAGTGAGTCTTCCTGACTACAGGCGCAGCTCAGTATTTACTGTGCTATTAGCTGTCCTCAGGGGATCAATTAGGGAGGAATAAGGGGATTGTCTTGCTGCAGTGAGATACCAGCTGAACTTAGATAACATGGATTTTTAGTGTACATTTGCGTGACTTCCTCCAGTTCTGTTCAGCACCATCTGAGTAGGATTGTAGGACCCAGATGGTGGAAATAATCCAGGACTGGAGTCTGGCAAGCCAAGCCAAAAGCAAGGTAATTGGAGGGGATAGGGAGGAGTAAGAAGGCACTGCCAATAGTGATAATCAGGAAAGTTCTGAAATAGAAAAGACCTCCGAGGTGAGATTTGAAGCAAAGTTGGGATTCTAAGAGGTGGGTGCAAGCAATTCTAGGCATGGGAAATAGCTAGTAAAGGCTCGGAAATGATGATCCATGGAGTGGCATGTTTCAGAACAGCAAGAAGTCCAGTTTGGTTGGACTGCAGAAGATCTGAAGGAGCTTAGTGCTTAATAAGACCAAACGACATAACACGGGTGAAGTGCTTTGCAGTCTTAGAGCTCTATATTGATGCTATCTGTCATTTCTAAATATTCTCAACTGAGGCTTGTCCCCCAGGGGTCCTCCCTCTTGGACCTTAAGGCTCAATCATCTGCAAGGGTCAGGGCTATTCCCTGTTCCCCAGGGCTGACCCAAAGTGGCCTGATTGGAGGCAAAAGGGAATGCCTGAGGGTTTTTGAACAAAGAATTGACAAGATCAAATCTGTGCAAAAGGAGGATTATTCTGGTAGCTGTTTGAAGAATGGACTGTGGGGAGAGAGAATGCGGGAAGGAAGCTTCTGTAAGAAGCTAGTGCAGTAGGCTGGGAAGGTGATAATGAGCTTTCCGTTGAGATTGCCAATGGGAAAAGATTGGAGAGGAAGAGCAGGAACGATTTTGCAGAGTCCGCTCCAAACTCAATTAGTAGCTACAGGAGTGAATAGAAAGGAGAACGGGGACTCATCCACACTTTTTTCAAAGCTCCGAAGAGGTGCAAAGACGTCTCTATCCTAGCTTCAGGCACAGAAAGATGGGTGGGAGGAGACAGCAATAACACTTCAATGATCTCAGTATACTCTGCCACGTGAGAGAGAAAGTCTGTTTTGTAGCCTGAAAGAAAAGAAAAAGCTGGAGGCAGTTGGGTGGCTCCGTGGAATGAGAGCCAGGCCCAGAGACAGGAGGTCCTGGGTTCAAATTTGACCTCAGACACTTCCCAGCTGTGTGGCCCTGGGCAAGTCACTCAACTCTCATTGCCCAGTATTGATTCTAAGTCGGAAGGTGAGGGTTTAAAAAAAAAAAGAAAAGAAAAAGCTGTCTTAGAATGAGAAGGCTGCAATTTTCACGCCTCTTGGACTGCTGTTTATTATGCTTTCTTCTATTTCTAATGCTTATTACGTTAGAGGCGGAAGGGTTTGCCTTAGCTGGAACTTTAGCTTTTTTTCTGAGCAGAGGCGATTGCCGAGTACGGCAAGAGGACAGAGAGTGGAATCCCTACTCTCAGGGAAGCCTGCGCCTTTTGGACCATGTGGGGGTGCTTTTGTCGTTGTGGGGCTTTGTGCTAGGATTTTAGGGGGAGTCTCCCGCACGGCAGCCATGTCTGCTCTATTCTTCAGTGTACCTGCCTTCTTGCACCTTTTTCAGAATTCAGTTTACTCTCTTTCCTACACCTTAAATGAACCGAATCGGTGTTAGTCACAGCGCAGGGCTGCTTAGCCATCATTTGATTAGTGCGATGAACCTTTTGCTTAGATGTTTCCCTGAATTCTGGGTCCTCCCCACTTGGCAGTAAAGCCCTCTTGGGCTGCTCGCTGTCCATTGTCATAGCCATTGGCCCATTTCCTTGTGGGTAATCGGGACTGATTTCTGCCACAGCCCATTTTCCTGAGGTGAGCAGCTAAACTCAGAATTCCTATACATTTATTTCTAGATGGGCAATATATGCTGGCAGATTCCAAACCGCTGAAATGCTAATGTGAAATACTTTTCAAGAGAACTCATCAGGAATTTGCAATGGAAAGAAGAGGTAAAGCTCTCTATCTCCTGACTTGGACTTGCTTTTCAGCTGTCAGACACCCCCCAGAGTTATTAAAAGAGCCAATTTCCTTGCTCTTTTATCCATGATTTGTGGAAGTTGACAGCTTGGGTGTAAAGGCAATTTGAACTTCAGCCAAGCACTCTGATTTGTTGCCTGAGTAGATTTACTCTGTCTTGATTTCCTTGATAAATTCTGGGCAAAACTCGATACCAGCTGGCTTGACATCTTTATGAACATGAAAAGGTCCCCTGGGTTTGGGTGCAAAAGAAACCTGATTCAAGGGTAAATAAGAAAGATGGTGTACATCCGTATGCCAAAAGTCATAGGGGTTTATATATTTTTCTGGTAAAACATGATTTCTAGTCTAGTTCCTTTTGGGAACAAATGAATCATCAGTGAGCATTTATTAAACACCAACTATGTGCTAAGCACTATGAGATGTGGATTTGGGGAGGACTTGGAACTCCTTCTGTTGAGTAGATCACAACCCATCTATAGTATAGTTGATCACTGATTTAGAGCTCGAAGGGAGCTTAGGGGCCAACTAGTCCATTATCCTCATTTGACAGACCAGGAAACTGAGATCCAAAGAGGTTACACGACTTGTTCTAAGGGAACATGGGGATTTATTGGCAGAACTGGGACAGGAGTCAAGGTTTTCAGACTCCACATTCAGCACTACTTCCACACGTGTTGACTGCATCCAGGGTTAAGTGGCTTGCCTATTGAGCGTCAGAGACAGGACACAAACCCAAGTCTCCCTGCTTTTCCTGCGCAGATCTAACACTTTATGGAAGGCAACATGGCGCAACAGAAAGAATGCTGGCTTTGCAGTCAGAAGACCTGAGTTTGAATTCTAACATTGTTATTCATTTTCTCTTATCTTTGAAAATTCAAATAATGGAGGGTGGCTAGGTAGCTAAGTGGATTGAGAGCCAGGTCTAGAGACAGGAGGTCCTGGGTTCAAATCTGCCTCAGACACTTCTTAGCTGTGTGACTCTGGGCAAGTCACTTAACTGCTATTGTCCAGCCCTTACTACTCTTCTGCTTTGGAACCAATACACAGTATTGATTCTAAGATGTAAAGTTAGGCTTTAAAAAAGAAAATTCATATAACCTGTCTGGCTTTGTTTCCTCACTCTGAATGAACTAGGTGACCTGTCAAAGATACTGACAGTGTATGATCCTGTGACCCTATGCCAGGATGCCTCTTAAAATGAAGATATGGTTTATCATTTCCATAGTAAGAAAGACATTTTAGAAGGTATTAAAAATGTTATATTTGACTTTAAAAAATGAATGCTTTTCTATAGAATTAATCACATAATAATGGGAGCCAAATGCAAATGTTTCTTCTTTTATACTTCCAGGGGTCTTAGTTTTCTTAAAGATCCCTACCATTTATAAAATGACACAAATCATATCACTGATGTTTAAGGTGTTCCAAGAAATGATTACAATACTTTTTTTTTTTTGATCCCAAACTATGATTTTCATTGGTGGGGAGAACTGCCAGTGAGTCAATTCTGTGAACTAATGTGGAATAGCACATTTTTTTCCCATGTTTAGAATGACTCCAGTTCTAACTAGGTTGGTGATTTATGGTATATGGTCAAGTTTCTTCAGTTTATCTGAATAGGATTCTTATGCACTCAACTTTGAATGACTTAATGCATTTAATCTAAAGCTTATGATTAGTGAGACATGATCTCACCTTATTAAAGTGGATAGAGTAAAATGATGTGGGGCAGCTTCAAACCTTATATTTATACTCTTACTGATCAATCAACCAATTAAATCAACACATTTGAATAAATACTTTTTATTTCTCTATCAGTAACCTGATAGAGGGTCAGAATTTAAAAAGGATTGTGGTGGGGCCAGGAGCTCTCAGTTAGGTTAGAAAATAGGAATTTGCAGGAAGATACTGAGAACTTTTTAGTATTAAATGTCTTTCAACAGCACTTGGCAAATGGTTTATTTTGTTTTTAAAATGAGGATTGATACTGTGCATAACAATATTGTTCCTTTGAAAGAAGTTCTTTACTTAAAATTCAACTTATACCCTTAATGTCCAATCTTAGGAAATAGTCCCAGGCTGAATCTTCTCATTCATTACAGCTAAGATCCAACTGAAATATCCTTCATGTATAAAACAATAAAGTCAAATTTAAATAATCTATTTTTTTCAGAAATGATTACTATAAAATTAAGTTGCATCTGGAAGATTATTTATAATATTTATGGGATTCTTATCCCTGACCTAATTAGGTTAATCTTTGAGCAGTCCAGGGAAAACTGATCTTTCTTTACAAGTGTCTTTCGTGAACAGCTGCAAATGCACTCCAGATAAAAGGATAGTAATCCCCTTCAGACACACTGCAGGGATGCTTGCGGTATAGTCTATAGATATCTTCAACAAATGAAGCCTGATGGGTTTTTTGGCCCATTACAATTTTCATAGCAAAGGAACACTAAGAAGCTTTTGTTTGCCTTTAATACTTAGCAATGTTTAACCTCAAGGTAGAAGCCATTCTCCTGACATCAGTGGATAGATATATGGGAATCCTTTTATTTACCCAGGTAGCCGCAATTTTAACATTACACTGGGAACACTTTTCTGATGATCTCATTGAAAATAAAAGTAGATATCAAAATTCTTTGGGAAAAGCCCTGAAGAAAGAACTTTTTCTGACTACAGGATTTCAAATATTTGTACTATAAATAGTTGCATTCTTTTCATTCATATTTTTTTCTTTTCATTCTTCCACAAAATTTAAGGAAATGTTCTAAGATGTTCTAAGAAAGACTGGGTCTGAATCCTTTTATCAAACATTTACTAGCTGTGTGATCCTGGGTAGTCACTTATCCTCTTAGCTTCACTCTTATTATCTGTAAAATGGGGATAATAATAATAATAATAATAATAATAATCCCTCCCTTATAGGGTGATAGCTAGTCAATGAGATAATCTGTAAACCTGAAAATGTTATTTAAACATTAGCTGCAAGGATGAAGAAGATGATGATGATATCATAGTTCTTTTGTGGTAGTGAAAGCATTTACAAGTTTATGGCTCAAATGTGCTCTCCTGTGTTGGTGCTCAAATCCTTTTTCAAAAATGATTTCTTATGTAATCTGGATGGCTGTCAAGATCTGACTTTTCACAGTCAAATCTGGATTGCTTGTGGAAACATCAAGCCGGGCTCTGGAGCAGCAGTTGTTATACTTAGAATGTGTCTGCATTTCCTAGATTAAAACTGCTCTTTCCCTTGTTACCTGCTGTGGTCAGCCTGATCCTTCAGAGGGAGTGAAACCACACTTCCTTTTTGAAATCCAGCAGTGGAAAAAGGCAGCACACAAAACAAAACAAAACAGCAACAACAGCAAGAGTGCTCATTAAAAAGAGAACAAGGATGTGGGCCTTTTTCCTCGAGGATTTAAGTTTGTCTCATTCCTCCGTTTGGTCTTCCTCGCATGTTCGAAATTGCTTTTCGTGAAAATCAGAGACTTGCTCTGAAGCTACCAGAGCACCATGTTGTCCTTTTATAAAAATCAGTTGCTATCTGGAATTGTTTTATCTTTCCCTCAAAACACATTACTTGGGTAAGCTCGGCTTCATGGAACACCACATTGAAGATGGAGCCTCTAAGAGCCTTGCAGCAGTTATGCTGGGCTGTGGCCTCTCCTAGAGAGGAATTAACCAACTCCTGGTTAATCTCACTGGACAAAACATGAAGTTGGCTAATTAGCCGGCATGCCAGTAGATAACTCATTCCACCTTATTCCAATTATACATAGACCAAACAGGAAGGAATCTTAGTTTAGGATTTGTGCATTTCCCCCCTCAATTTTCAGTTGCTTGACCATAGCTTTCCTCACACAAGTAAGGGGGTCTTTCTCCCCCCGAAGACTTTAATACATGCTGCTTTGTTCTCCGTTGTATTGCGTTAACTCTATCAGACTGTGCTGTGCATTGGAAAGTTCTAATAAAAACAGTATGACTTTTTTTTTAAGCCTTACATTGACAGAACATCTGCAAACTTAATGAGGCAACCCATTGAGATAAAGACATCAACTAATAAATTCCCACACATGCAGCCAGTAGCATCGCTGGCCAAGTACAAGCCATCTGGGGAAGTTTGGAGAGTTTCAGCCAGTTTTGTCACAGGTTAAACAGAGCACATGTTCTTCACAGCAGACTTCTCCTCCAACAGGCCTCACTCATGAATACAAGCCATTGAGTCTGATTTTAAAAAAAGACCCCAAACATCCTGGTTCTGGAGGAAGGACATTGGGTAGTTCCTGGAGAAAATAGGGCGAAGGTAAATGATTCTAACACAGCTTGAGGTAGTAAGTAGCACAATAGCCTCGTGGACAATCTTTTCCCTAATTGTCATTGCCTCCGCTGTCAACTGAACTGTTTCATAGGAGTCTTGTCTGTGGAGAATGAACCTCTGGAGGGCAGGGACTTTCTTCCATCTCTTTTTATTTTCCCCTCAGCACCTAGCATAATACTTTGCACATACTTACAGCCTAATAAATATCTCCTGAATGACAGACTATATAATATTCACAGACATCCAGCCCCCAGTGTAAACTTTCATCACATTTCTCCAGGACTTTCACCATCAGCAGGCCTCCCTCCTCCCTCTCTCCTCCTTCTCCAGTCCATCCTTCCCCCACTTGGCAAATTGATGATGTGAAAACTAAGGAACTTTTAGTGTGGGAACTAACTCTGACTCCCATGGCAACTGCTCTCTCTGCCTCTACCCTGCCCCTACAACCCGCAGTAGGTCCTGAGGAGTTGCCTGACATACAGGTTAAAGTTCTGTATCAGAACTTTCCTGATTATCACTATTGGCAATGCCTTGGTCAGTAACCCCAGAGAAGAAGTTTTTCAGTTCATCTCCTCTGGCCAGGCTCCCAACTGCCTTTCCTGGGAACATTCTGTTTTGCAATGTTCACCTTGATTGGCAGGTCAGGTCCTTTACTTCGGTTTGCATGCTTGGCTTGGCTTGTAAATCCTCTCTTCCTTCATGCCTCTTCCACATTCCCCCCTTTTCTTCTATAAAAAAAAATGCACCTTGCATTTTTTAATGATACTTACTGTTATTATAATTCTATCTATCTATTCTTAACTCTGTACTATCTTAAATATTTTCTTACCCCCTTCCCGCATAACAAAATCCCAACTTATCTTAGCTATTCTATCTACCTAGATGCTGTAAAGATTAAAATTTAGGGGAGATTGAGGCAGGTAGAAATTAGTTTCTCTCTGTAAGGAGTATCATATTTTTAGAGGTTTATTAAAGGTTAAGGATTAAAGAAATGCAGAATAAGAAAGCACATGCCTAGACCAGAGAGGCCTAGACAAGATAACCTCACATCATGAAAGAGACGTGTCTGCTCCAAAATGGAAATCAAAAAGAGCCTGAGACTATTCACAACCAGGTTTAAATAACCCATCTCTCTCTCGGCCCAGGTGAGAATTCAGTGAAATTAGAGGGCATTCTGGGGAAGTGGAGCAAGGATTTCTGGGGATTGAAGTCTTGGATTTGAGTCTATTTTTACAATGCTAAGCTAAGAGTGGTATAGGAAAATGGTTTAGATAAGGGATTTACATGAACACGGTTTTTACACAACAAATCCTGTAAAGTTTTAAAATCATTTCAACAATATCACTAACATTGAGAATATGCAATTGTCCTATTTCCTATTATATGCATATATAATATTATATATTAAACCAAGAAAATTCTTCTAATACTAACAAATGCTAACCTACAATCATAATGCAATCTAACTTCTCTAGTTAAGAACATCTATGTCTACTTCCTTAAGACTTGAACAAATACACTAGACAGTCACTAATGTTAGTCATTAGAATGTATTAATAAATTAGTCTAAAAAAGTTAGCTTGTTAGTAACTTAGTATTTACATGTGTACATGGGTTGTACTTAGTACAGATCTACATATGTACATCATTCTACATTTCTGTGCAAACTCATGCAGAAAAGAAATATGTTAGTCTGTTTGAATTTTCCACAGAAAGTTTTATCAGTGTCTTTTTGTTATGCAACTATGTATGTTATTACCCATTCCATGAGATATCTTCCTAAAGTGTAATTCTATTTGGCATGTATATGCATATATGTGATGGTAACATGTATGATGTACTTTTACATAACTTCATGATCAAAAGTTCCAAAATTTCAAAGTTCCAAAATCCTTCCATGTCCTTTTATGCTGCTTGTAGAACTCTGTCTTCTTCTCTGGTCAGCATGCCACTCTACATGTTCCAGTCTTGATTGAAGATGTGTTCTTCAAATCAGGATCCACCGGAATAATCAGGAGCCGGGAACACATGAACATGTATGCAAGTTAGGATTTTACATGTGCATGCAGGTAAGAGTGAAATTTACATGTGCATGGAAGTAAGTTGAAATCTTCATGAATGTTAGTCAGAATTTATCAATCTTCATGTTTGCAAGTAAGATTTACATGTGTTCTCTTCATGCATGTGGGTAGGATTTGCATATGTACATCTTCATGAATGCAAGTAAGCTGTACATGTGTTTTTCATGGATGGGTGTGAGCATTATGCATAAGTTCTCAAGATTTTGTTAAGAATAGTAATTTGAATTTTGTTTCAAGGAGGTTTATCATATGGTTACTGTAATTGTTTCTTGGATAGTTACTGTACCTAGTTCTTGGAGATAGAATGTAGAAAATTATGCATTCATTTGCAATAACATTGTTTCTTACTGTTCAGTTACTGTGTGGCTGGCTGGCAGAGACAGTATAAAAATTATATATTCTTGTGGCTGCTACTCTTTAAAGGCATAGTTTTGTTTTGTTTTTGTTTTTTCTGTGTTGTTGGCTGCATATCTTACTGGAACTATACTTCAGAGGTGCTATCCTTTTATCCTTTTAGCATGTGCACTGCTCTCTTGTCTGTATTCTGGTGGCATGTACTCTCCTGTGCTTTCCTTTGTTTTCGGTAGGGACTGTTATTGCTTATAGATTATTTTCCTAGGACTACTCAATATTATGGGTGTGATGCAATTCCACATATGAAGCATGGAACCATCTCTTTGATCAACCTTTAGAGATGTTGGGGTTGTCATTACAACCGTTGTTGGTCCGATCCATCTAGGTTCTTTAGGAGATGCTCTATTAAAGTTCTTGACATATACCTTATCACCTGGTTTTATCTTATGCAACGAAAAATCTAGAGGTATCCTTTGCACAAGCAAACCTAGTTTCCTTAGTTCTTCAATCCTATGTTGTATCTGTTTTAAGTATTCATGAAGAACACATTACCCTCTTAACATGGACAAGTAAGGTGGCTTTACTGTCCTACCATGCCAAAGAGGCTGACCATATAGCATTTCAAAAGGTGATATATGTTGGTCAGTCCTAGGCCTGGTTCTAATGTTGAACAAAGCAAGAGGCAAAACATCTGTCCATTTTAAGTGTGTTTCTCACCAGAGTTTACCTATTTGTGTTTTCAATTCTTTGTTCATACGTTCAACCTGCCCAGAACTTCGGGGTTGATAAACTGAGGTATTTGCACTTAATCCCCAAGTTCTTGTAGATTTCTTGTAGAACCTGGGAAGTGAAGTGGGACCCCTTGTTTGAATCTAAGGTATTGGGAATGCCATGTCTTGGTATAATCTCCTTTAATAGAAATCTCACTACCGTGACAGTATCATTCTTCTTGAATGGACATGCTTCAACCCATCTAGTTAGTCTATCCACAATCACTAATGCATATTTGTATCCCTTGTCTTTAGGCATGTTGATATAATCAATTTGAATACACTGGAAAAAGCATATAGCTGAGTGGTCTGCCTCCTATGCTATACTCTTAAAATGTCCTTCATTAGATCTTCTGCATGTTTCACATGCCTGACAAGTTCTAATGGCATGTGTTGTAATTCCTGGTGCTGTCCAATACCTCTGTATGGTATCCAGAATCCCTTGTACTCTGTAATGTCCCTTTGCATGAATTATGGTGCATAGATGTTGATATAACTTTTTAGGGAGAATAGGTTTACCCCATTTAGCAACCCAGATGCCTTAGATCAGTTTAGCGCCTAGCTGCTCTTTCCATGACTGTATTTCTTCTCTGTCATAGGCTTCAGTTGAGATTATGCCTTTCGATCAGAGAGAAATTCAGCACATGGTGGGGACTGAACCTAGCAGCGTACTTCGATATTATGTCTGCTCTGTCATTCTCTAGGGATATTCTGTCCTTTCCATGAGTGTGTGCCTTACAATGGATTATGGCCACCTCTTTAGGAAAGTCTACAGCACTTATAATACGGTCTATCAGACTGCCATATGCAATTGGTTTCCCAGCTGAAGTTTATACCCTCTGTTTTTCCATATGTATGATGACCACTGCACAGTGGAGAAAGCGTAGTGTGAATCCAGAAAAAAATATTAGCTCTTTCCCCTCTAGCTAATTCTAGGGCCATGAGCAGAGCTTTGAGCTCGGTTCCTTGGGCTCTGACATGACTTGGCAATGATGCATGCCAAAGTGTTCTGTCATTGTCAACTACCACTGCCCCTGTGAATTTTCTCCCATCACAAACATAGGAGGATCCATCTGTGTATAATAACTCTATTTCTGGATCGATAAGAGGTATATCTTTAAGGAATTCATTTGGCCTATGCATAAGATCCACTATTTGATTACAATCATGCAATAATTCACCCATTGGCAAATCAGGAATCAGTCACTGGGTTCAATGGTGCACATCTATGAATTGTGATGTTATCATTGCCTAACAGAATGACTTCATACTGGAATATTCTTGCATCAGTGAATGAATGCATATTCTGCGACTGCAACAGTTTTTCAATTTGGTGTGCAGAATACACATGCAATTTACATCCCAGTACTATATCATAGGCCTTCTTGACCATTAGAGCTGTAGCTACTATGCTTCTGGGGCAATGCACCATGCCCTGTGCAACCGTGTCAAGGATAGAACTGTAAAACACAATAGCCCTCAGATTTAACCCAAAATACTGGGCTAACATTCCAGAAGCGGTGCCTTTTGCTTCATGGACATACAAGTGGATTTCTTTCTTATAATCTGGTATTGCCAAAGCTGGAGCTGATAGAATAGCTCTTTTCAACTGTGACAAACCATGTAAATGTTCTTTATTCAATTGTAATGGTTCTTTAATGTCTTTCTTTGTCAAATCAGTTAAGCACTTGGAAATAGGAGAATATCCCACTATATACTGCCTCGAGAAACCAGCAACTCCTAGAAAAGCTCTAAGTTCTTTCTTAGTTCTAGGGACATCTAGCTTCTGTATGTCTGCTATCCTTTTATTATTGATTTTCCTGGTGCCCCCCTCCAGGACAAATCCTAAATATTCCACTGTTGGAAGGACCCATTGAATCTTCTTTTTTGAAACTTTATGTCCCCTCTTATAAAGTTTTATCAATAATTTCTTCGAATCTTCCAGACAAGTTTTTGGGTCAGGAGATTCTAGCAACAAATCGTCCACGTAGGGTATCAATCTGCGACGTTTGAAAGTTAT
Organism: Monodelphis domestica; assembly: GCF_027887165.1. Classification (NCBI taxonomy): domain Eukaryota; kingdom Metazoa; phylum Chordata; class Mammalia; order Didelphimorphia; family Didelphidae; genus Monodelphis; species Monodelphis domestica. The sequence continues at coordinate 62,651,282 of NC_077231.1, read as the reverse complement.
AGTAGCTTTGCAACAGTTGACAAAATATTGAAGCCAACTCACAACATCCTTGCACAAATCTAGTATAGCACAGCTGAGTTTGTCCCCATTGGAAAGCAAAAATATTTTGAGAATCAGGGTGCAACGGTATAGTAAAGTAAGCGTTACTCAGGTCTAACACTGTGTACCACCTAGCTTCTGCAGGTATCTGCATTATAATATCATTTGGGGATGGTGTTACAGTGTGTCTTTTCCTTATAAAATTATTCACAGCCCTCAAATCCACCACAAATATCCAGGCAGGAGTGCCATCCTCATTTAGCTTATTCTTTTTAATAGCTAAAATTGGGCTATTGTATTCATATACCTTAGGTCTCAATATACCTTGCTCAAGCAAACTATGTATGATAGGTGTTATCCCTTCTTTTGCTTCTCTACTCAATTTGTATTGCAGTATCTTAGGTGGTATTTCCTTCCCCAACCTCAATACTGACAGGAGTAATCGATTTAATCCGATCCACATCATTCTGATGTTTTGCAAACACCCCCTGTGGTATATCTGTGGGTATGTCTTACATAGAAGTCACAACTTGAATCTTTTCAGGTTCTTCTTCTAGTTGTTCTAAGTACAACAATGAATCGTGCTTCAGTGAATTCTTGGGTAGATGCAAATACATTTCCCCAGATTTTTCACATTGTAATGCTGCCTGAATCTTGCACAAAAAATCTCGTCCTTAAAGTCTGTCTGTGCACGATGGAATCAACAAGAAGGTATGATCTATGGTGAGAGGACCCAATTTAACTATAGTGCTTTTGAGCTCAGAGACCTGTTGAGTTTTTCCCGTTGCTCCAGCTACAGAAACCATACACCCTATGGTGGTATCCCCGGACATGTCTTTAGGACAGATTTTGAAGCAGCAGTATCTAAGAGAGCCTTGTAGTTTTTCTTTCCCACCTTAATCCATACATATGGTTCTGGCCTGTGTGTAGCTAAAGAGTTTATTGCCATCGAATTCCTACTCATGTCTTTGCTGCCCTCTGCCAGATGTATATGTAACCCAGTTAATTCTTTTTGATTTGATTCATTCCCTATGAAGTCTTCATTTGAGGCTATATTCCCTACTACATAGGAACCTGAACCTAAGTCACAGCAGTTACTTTAGCTAGATTCCCCTTTGCCCCTTAGAACGTTGGCTTCAAGCCTGTCTTTTGAATCCATGGTAGTTTTTTCCAGTTGGTAAGAATTCCATTCCATAACCCTCTTCAAATTTAACTGTCACTTTACCTCCATTACTTTGAATAGGATAATTATTTTCAAAAGTAATTTCAGCTTCATTTTCAGTCAATTTTTTATATCACTCATTGTTGGATGGAAGGTATCAGCTTCTGGATTCAAATTAGATGTATTTTCTAAGGGTACCTGTGTCATAAAGCTATTTACAGAATCAACTGAGTTTGGTGAGATTTCATGATACAAGTCTGTGAATGGTTTCAAAGCCTTTGTCTTTTCTTCTTTAGCAACAGTAACCTCTAAGGAATTGAAATTATGTGTCTCTGTATCTGTCACAAACTGTTGCTTGAGTCCTTGTGACTTTTTTTCTTTTGCATATTTCAATCCCATATCCCAATCTACATTGGAAAAATTTTCTAAGAAGGATTTGATTTCTCTACATTCTTTTCCTGTTTGGGTACTATATAGTTTTTTTTCCAAAATCTCTTATCTCAGTTGCAATTTCTGAGATAATTCCTTTTATTTCTATTTCTGTCTCTAATCTGTCTCTGCCTTTCACTTGCTTTAATGCATGTACTATCATTTACAGATTCACTTTCTTGCACTGAATTTTCACCATTTCCCAAGTTTTTCCCACTATTTTCAACTGCAGCCTCATCTTCACTATTTCTTCTATTTCCCAGTGTCACACTAAATATCTTATGGGTCTGACTTCATACCTCTTTCCTAACCATATCAGAGTACTTGGGCTTAGCTCCAGAGTTAATTGCATTTTGCATTTCATGCAAGTCTGGAGCTTGCTGTGAGGACTTTAATTTGCAATGTGAACAACAAGTAGAATTCTTGTACCTAGTTTTTGTTTATTCTGTGCATTCTTGTTATTACTAATCTCATATTTCTTCTTTAAAAAACATTTCTAATCAAGTGACCTTTCCTGTGACAAAAGAAACATTCCCTAGTTTCTCTCTGCACTGGTTTTTCCTTGTAACTAGGTTTCTTGTTACTATATATTGTATAAGTCCTAACCATGTTCAGTCTTTTGACTTCTTCAATCTCCTTGTCTTTAAGATGTTTCTCTGTCATTACTAACTTTTCCTTTAGGTCCTGAACTTGCTTACTTTATTCTGACTCATTCTCATGTAAGTAAGTCGATGCCTCACACAATTCTAACAGAGAGACTGAATCATACTTGGGGAAATAGTGTTTGAAAAAAGTTTTCAAATTAGGTGTGCAACCCCTGTAACATTTAAAATGGTGGAAGATATAAATTGTGATAGATATAAGAGTGGGTGAGTAAATTTGACCGCAGAAAATATGTTTCACTACAGTGTCTTGGTTTTTAAATCAAATATAAGGTGGTCGCCAGGGAATATATTCCCAATCACAAATATGCCCAAGTCAACTGGGTTTTATAGAGAAATTAATTAATAATACAATGAGTAATCAAAGAAAGAGAGAGAGAGAGAAAGTATAAGTATGAAGGGCCTTAAGCCAACATGGCCTAGACCTGAGTCTTAAGAGAGAATCAGTCAGTCAGTCTTTTATCACTCCCCACAAGATCTGTCTAAGCAAGGATTCTAGTGACACCAGGCCAGCTCCATCTCAGCTGACTTTACCAGAGAGAGCTCCAGCAAGACCTCCTTAGAGATTGTCCTCCAAGAGCTTCCCTTCTCCAGAGCCTCTCTCAAGAGATTCTTCCCAAGCGATCCTCATAAGCGATTTCTCCAAAAGGATTCCCCTTCTCAAGAGATTCTGCTTTTTCTTATATAGGGGTTTTTCTCCTATGTCACCTCCCCTAAGTCTTTACATCTACCAACCACTGTAGATGTTTTCCAAAGGACAACCCATTCTAAAAACACTGCTGGGTCAACTTAATCCCTTTAGTAAGTTTGAATCAGAAAAAACACTGGGGGGTCGACTAATCCCCTCAGTAAGTCTGAACCAGAGAAAACACAGCTGAGTCGACTAATCCCCTCAAGAGAAAACCTCTAAGTAAGTTTTCACCTCTTTGCTCCTGGCAAGTTTACAAGTTGCCCGACCTTTATAGGTACCTAGCATCCCATTGTATCAATTCTAAAAACAGGCATGGCTCAAAGAACTCCCTGCCTCATCATAAGCATGGGTCCAAGTACTTTCCTTGTTTAGCAAGGAATTTTCTCCCCTAAAGCAGTATTAAGTACGGGTGGAGTAGAGGTCCTCCCATTTCTGATCTTGCGAGTTCTCACAGTCAAAATGGGGAATGTTCCCAGTAGAGAATTGTTCCAATTGAGAATTCCCCATTGGGGAAAATTTTTAACATTCACAAGTCTGAGAAATTTCAAGATTTACACCCCTTAGAAATTGTCTATGGACGTGGCTAGCAAACTCCTCGCTATCAACTTCTAGATCTAAGATTGAATCTGCTATCTCTGACAGACGGTCTATGTATGTGGCAGGATGTTCTCCTTTACTCTGCAAGACCTTGTCAAACTTAGCTCATGCATTAGGTTTTGAACAGCATTGTTTTATGGCCTGTAGAAAATCCTCCCTGCATTTTCTTAGGTAGGACATGCAAGTAGGATTAGCAAAGTCCATATCTACCCTTTGTTCCACAGTTGGCCAGCTAGTTAAATTGCTATCCAAGAATTGCCTCTGTTCATGGGGGCTGAACAGTTCTGATAATAGGCACTCAACATCTTCAAAATCAGGATCAAAGATACTGAAAGCTCGTTTCAACTTCTGAAATTTGAAAGGATTTTCTACAAATTTTGGGAAACGACACTTTATGGATTCAAGTTCCTGTGTTGAGAATTGTCTATGGGCTTTGGAGTGTAATACACCTGCATTACTGGACAATTTAGTGACCTCTTTTAGTGGACCTAGTTTTTCAGGTTCACAGTCAAGCTTATTCTCATTGTCACCTTCATGTTCCTTAGGTACATTCTCTATTTGCCCATTGTCCTTGCCCACAACTTGATCTAGCCCTTTTCCCTTAATCAATTGCTCAAACACAGCCTTAATCATGCTTTCTATGTTGTTATCAACAGCCAATATCTTTTCTGCCTTAAGGGGAACTACAAATCTAAAGATCTTCTTAAGTTGGGTTAGAGTCTGCAGGACAGCCATAAAGTTCACATACACTTGACCCAGGACCTGTCAGAGTATAGGATGTTTGGAAAGGCAAATGCAAAACAGACTTTGTCACGTTGCCAATATAATCAATAGATTCCATTATCATATGGGTCATTCTACTATACAATATGTGGTAGATCCAAAAACAGGCTATGACAGTCACAATCACAACTCCACAAATAACTTGTCTAAACATTGTTCCTTTCTTTCTTTACTACTCTGCCTTTCAAAAGGATTGGGGGGTTCAGTCAAACTTTGAAGTGCCAATTGTAATAAAGAGATAATCTGCTGGAGCTATTTCTGGTTGCAGTAAATGGATACTCTGGCAGAATAGAGAGATGCTAGGAGAAATTGAGGAAGCCTAATTGAAATGGAGATACTGATATGTCTTCAGAGAGATAGAGAGAGAGAGAGATGCTGCTAGAGGGGTTACCTACTGATCGCTATTGATGACTAATAGTTCAAGGTATTTCCTACCCTTTCTCCTCCCTTCACCTCCCAGTTTCCACCCACACCCTTCTGCTTCCCCTTCCCCTCCCCTGGTCTTAGTCAGCCACCTTCTAAGTAACCCAGGGGAACCATGAGATTTCAGAGAAATATTCTTTACTCTTCTTCTCTCAAGTAAAGACATTTAATGGGAAAACAAAACAAGGATGGAAATTGAGGTGAGAGCAATGAGGTTGTCCCTAATCTATAATGAAGGTTATGAGGATTTGGGAAAATGTCAGTCCTGTCACAACTGTGACTCAGAGACAGTCAGAGAGATGGAGGACAACTGTTAAATCTTCTTTCTTCTTCCAATTACACAAAGCTACCAACAAAAGTTAATTTCTTCTCAGTCTAACTCCAGAAGCCCCCCACCCCCACCCCCAAGGGTCCTTCAGCCTGGAACAGAAGCTAACAGGGATCACTTCTCAGCTTCTTCCCCCTTGAACCAAAAGCCAAAGAAGTCTCTCCCCCAAATCAAGAGAAATAGTTCAAAGTTAGAAATCCCAGCTTCTTCTCCACCACTCTGTCAGAGCCACTCAGGTCACTCCCTTGGTCAGAAAAAAACCCAGAGAAGAAAATTTTCAGTTCATCTCCTCTGGCCAGGCTCCCAACTGCCTTTCCTGGGAACATTCTGTTTTGGAATGTTCACCTTGATTGGCAGATCAGGTCCTTTACTTTGGTTTGCATGCTTGGCTTGGCTTGTAAATCCTCTCTTCCTTCATGCCTCTTCCACAGGTGTGATTTGAAACTGAGCCTTCTCCATTCTGCTTTGCTTCCTTTCTCTCTACAAATTGATGTTTAAATGCATTGTCTATCCCTTAATCTGTACTCCCTTAAATTTAGTCCTAATATTATGGCCTCATCCATTCTTCTGTGGACTATTTTAATAATCTTATAGTTTGTTCTCCTGATTCAAGTCTCTCTCCTCTCTGCCTACCAAACTCATCTCTAAACACAGAGCCAAGGATGCCACTACTCTGATAAATCATTATTACCCCCCAAACCAAAAGTGTACACTTTCAATCCCTCCACATTCCACCTTTTTCTTTCCTTCTTTCCTCCCTCCCTCTTTCTTTTTCTTTCCTTCCTCCCTCTCCTTTCTGTTTCTTTCTTTTTTTCTCTACCTCCCTCTCTTCCTTCCTTCCTTCCTTCCTTCCTTCCTTCCTTCCTTCCTTCCTTCCTTCCTTCCTTCCTTCCTTCCTTCCTTCCTTCCTTCCTTCCTTCCTTCCTTCCTTCCTTCCTTCCTTCCTTCCTTCCTTCTTTCCTTCCTTCCTTCCTTCCTTCCTTTCCATCTTGGAATCAATACTCTGTACTGGTTCCAAGGCAGAAGAGCAGTAAGGGCTAGGCAATGGAGGTTAAGTGACTTGCCCAGGGCCACCCAGCTAGGAAGTGTCTGAGGTCTGATTTGAACCCAAGACCTCCCATCTCTAGGGCTGGTTCTCAATACACTGTCACCTAGCTTCCCCCTCCACCTAAATTTCCAGTCTTCTTTCATATTACTTCTCTTGAAAAACACTTTAGTCAAATTTGCCTGATAGCCATTCTCTACACATAATCCATCTCTAATTTCTTTATCTTTGTACACAGGGACTCCAGGTCTGGAATGCATGCCTTCCTTATCTTTGGAATTACTTCCTTATTTCTTGCAATTAATTCCTAGTTTCTTTGAAAGCAACTTTAGATGCTACTTCTCTTTTATTGCCACCCCCCTCAAGTCTCCCCTGCATTTTAAATATTTTATTTTGAAATTAATTTATATTACTTTGTAGATAGTGTGGAAGAATGTGTAAAACAGCACATTGTATAAGGTTGGAATCTTGCCTTATTGTGTATTTAATTCTGGGCAAGTCATTTAACCATTCTGAGTCTGTTTCTTCATCAGTGTAAAGGGAGGGATATTTCTAAATGCCATCTCTTAGCCAGAATGCCTTTATCAGGTGAGGAACTCTCCACATCAAAAGCACTTCGACCACGTACAATAGGAAGCTTGTTACAATTGGTTGAGGAGACTTGGTCATGCTCTATGGGTGTTGTACAAAATCAGCAAGTTGATTTGAAACTGGGCATTCAAGCATCTAGTGCTTTAGTGGGGGAAACATTCTAGATAATTCCTTGAGAAGAAATGACTTGGAGGGGCTGAAGAAAGGGAGAGTATCTCAGCTTCTTCTTTCCCTGCCTTGGCCAGAGGAGGACAGTGTTAATTTCAACAGGTTGGAGGATTTGGGGATTCCCCTCGGCCTTTGGGTCTTAGCATCTGCAGAAATAGCCAAAGTACCACCTTCATTGGGAACCAAGGACAAATGAGACACACTGAGGAAGAGGCCAGTAGAAAAGTTTTATAAGAAGCACAAAAAGAGGAGAAAAGAACTTCTAGCAACCAGAAGCTATGTGCTTTTTTTTTTTAAAACCTTATTTGCTCTCTTAAGTTTGAACCCACTTTCCTCTGGATTCTCTGTACTGGTAAGAAAGTGTAGCAGAGAATTTTGGGAGAATATATAGTGCCAACTATTCTTACCGTGCCACCTTAGTAAGACAGCTTTTTAAAAACACTGACTAAATCTGGCTGACAAATTGTATCAGGTATAGAGGTAAACAATTCAGAGCTCAGGATCTACTATCCCTCCATCTCTCTCTCTTTGTGTCTCTGTCTCCCTCCCTCCCCCCCATCTATCTAGATACCTCTAGTCCCTCAGAATGACCTCTAGACTCTGAAGGGGAGCCATAGCAGCTGAGCCCAGGGGACTTAACCTCTGCCAGTCCAAGTTGCAGTTGGGAGAGTAAGTTCAAAATTTCTCTATCCTATATCTATAAAATGGGGATAGCAGAACCTACCACACCAGGTTGTTATGTATCATTGAAAATCTGTTACCCTAAAAAAAGAACTACATTTCCCAGGAGCCCACTGACTTCTTGTCATTATGTACTTCCTATGGATAGGGGATATTAGGTGGGGACATGGAAGGTCCCACTGTAAACCTTAAAATTCCTTAGACTTATAAATGTTGGAAATTTCACCATTGGGAAATTTCATACTTGGAAAATTTCTTACTGATAGTCTATTGGAATGTGAACCCCATTGGCATGGGAGGTTCCTCCTCCTCCCTTCTTAAGATTACTTTAGGACAGAAACCTTTTGCTGAACAATGGAAAGGACTTTGACCTATGCTTAAGCATAGAACAGGAATTTCTTTGAGCCATGATTGATTTTAGAATTGATACAATGGAGATACTTGGAATCAATCTCCACTCTACTCAGTCCTAACAGGATTGAGGAAGGGCTGCAGCATAGATCAAAATTTAATTATTCCAATCTCTACCCTACTCAGGTTAACAGGATTTAGGAAGGGCTGTAGCAAAGGATCAAAGATTTAATTAATTGAAAATATGACCTTCAACAGACATGTGCAAAGCCAGAGACCTCTAGGCGGTCCTGGGTTAAGCTAGAGCCTCCATTGGCACAGGGAAATTGATGGACAGTGATTGGTAGATGTGAGAACTGAGGGGAGGGAACTTGGATGGTTTCCTTAAAGATAGAGGGGTCTGAAGACTCAGGAGGGTGGTTGAGGAGTTTGTTGGAGTGGTTGGAGTGTGCTCGGAGAAGCTTGCTCTGAAGGAAGCTGAAGGTGGGGGCCTTTGAGACTGTTTCTCCATATTGGTCACGTGAGTAATAGGGACTGATCTCTTTTCTTTGCCCCAGCTATCTAAGGGCTTGGGCCTTTTGGCCCAGCCTAAACAGAGAGGGTATTTAAGCCCTATTCCCTTCTCTCCCCTTTCTTTCTTTCTCTCTCTCTCTCTCTCTCTCTCTCTCTCTCTCTCTCTCTCTCTGTCTCTCTCTCATTCCTTTCTTCCTCCTGTTTGTAATTAAACTCTATAAAAGGCTGACGGCTGACTTGAGTTTTCATTTAGGAATTACATAGCTGAATTCCTTGGCGACCTTAAGTTAATATATATCAGTCTTTTAAAGTGATTTCCTTGTCACACCACCTCTTTATTTCCTGCCCTGAGCTTGGTGGTGGTAAGGCAGGTGTTTGAACTGGCTCACCAGCCATGGGCATGTGGCCTTTATTTTGTATCTTCTTTATTTCTTGATTTCTAATGATCATTAATAAATCTCTTAAAATATAATATTTTTATTATTGAGATTTAAATTTAATGAAATAATGTGTATAAGTACTCTGTACACCTTAAAGCTCTCTAACTGGAGTTTACTCCAAACACTGATCATCATCTATCTGTCATTTGTGTCATCACCATCATGCTCACTCACCCCTAGTCAAATATAAGGTCCTTGAAGACAGGGACCATTTTATTTTTATCTTTGGATCTACCATATTCTGAACATAGTATAGGAATTAGACCTGTAATACTGGTGGAGTGAACTTCTGGGTAAAGAAATCCTACCAAGGAAAGGTAGCATTGTCGCCACAACTCATGCCTTAACTTAGAGGATTGCCTAAAGCATTCAGAAGTTAAGTGACTGGCCCAGAGTTACACAGCTAGAATGATAAGTAGGACTTGAATCTGGGTCTTGTTGGCTTCAAGGCAAGCTCTCTATTATACCACAAAGCCTCTAGAAATTCTGAATATAGTAGGTTCTTAATAAATATTTGTTGAGGGGACTTCTGGGTAATCATGGCTGCAATCTAGACCCCACACGCTTCCTCTCCCTGGCACCGAACAAAATAGACTACATCAAAGGAGCATAAAAATCACCTTTGGTGGAACAGGACTCCCCAGTACCCCACAGAGGCGAAGTTACGTGGGGTTTGAACATTTCCACACTATAATAAGAAGGAGGAAAAGCTTGCACAGAAACGTGAACTGAGCCGCCCTTCCCCCCCCCCCCACCTCCCCCACCAAACCAGAGTGAGCTACCTGAGCACTCACCGGGACAGCGAGTAAGTGGGGAATGTCTCTGTCTGGGGGGGGGGGCACTCCAGGGTCCTTGGGATCTGGGGACTGCCAGGAAAAAACGTCTCAGGGCAGTTACACGGGAGAACCTGGCGCTGAGTATGGGGGTCCGCGGAGCTGTACTTGGGGCGGTTGCGCTGAACATCTGGGCGGAGCTAAACACCAGGGGTGGACCACGTGCTGATTATCTGGAAGGAGCTGAACACCTGGGCAGTTTGGCTGTGATCAGGGCCCCAGCGCTCTAAGAAACCTCAGAGGCTGGGAAGAACTACTCTGAGACAACCTAAATTCATAGAAAACCCGCCCATATCACCCAGACCCCAGACCAAAAAGGAAAGGGGAATAAAACCACCAAAAGGGATGACTCACATGGTCCAAAATCAAGCCTCCAGGAAGAAAGGGAAAAAGGTGACTACTGAAAACTTTTATGGTAGAAGTAGCCAAGGAAAAGAAGAGAATGAGGAGGAAATCCAAAAAAAAAAAAATCAGAACATGCCTCCCAAAACAGAAACTATCAACAAGCTCTGGAAGATCTCAAACTGGAACTTATCCAAAAGATGGAAACCTGGAAAGAAAAATGGGAGAAAGAGATCAGCAGTCTGACAGATAAGACTACTCAATTGGAAAAAGAGCTCTAAGCATCCAATAGAAAGGCAGACAAAGCTGAAAAGCAAAACCAGTCCCTAATGACCAGAATTAAGCAACTCGAAGAAAGTGAGATCATAAAACAGCAAGAATCAATAAAGCAAACCCCAAAAATTAATGAATTAGACGAAAACATAAAATATCTCACTGAGAAGGTCACAGATCTGGAAAACAGAGGGAGAAGAGAAAACCTCCGAATTATCGGTCTCCCAGAAAAACCAGGGATAAACAATAAACTCGATATTATTCTACAGGAGATGATGAAAGAAAATTTCCCCCATGTTCTGGAGCAAGGGGGCAAAATAGAAATAGAAAGGGTTCATAGAACACCCTCTATACTAAATCCCCAAAAGACAACCCCTAGGAATGTAATTGCCAAATTCAAGAGCTTCAAAAAAGAGGAGAAAATCCTACAAGAAGCCAAGAAGAGGAGCTGCAGATATAAGGGGGCTCCCATAAGGATCACACACGACTTAGCGGCTAACACACTAAGAGACCTCAAAGCATGGAACACGATATTTAGAAAGGCAAGAGAGCTGGATCTCCAACCAAGAATCAACTACCCAGCAAAACTGACTATATACTTCCAGGGGAAAGTATGGGCATTCAACAAAATAGAAGATTTCCAAGCATTTGCTAAGAAAAGACCAGAATTTAGTGGAAAATTTGATATTCAAGCACAGAAAGCAAGAGAAACATGAAAAGGTAAATATGAAAGAAAGGGAAAAGAAGATAAATCTTATCTTTTTCTTTAAGTCAAACTCTCTTCTATAAGGACTACATTTACATCAAATTATATATATTAATATGTGGGGAAAATGTTTTGTGTAACTCTCAAAAATTGTAGCATCATAAGGGTAGTTAGAAGAAACATGCATAGGGAAAGATTGGGGCATCAAGAAGATTTGGGGAAAGTGGGGGCAAAGAAAGGAAAAGGGAGGGGGGAACCATTGATAATACTAAGATTTACTTCAAGAAATAGGGGGGTACTTAATAGAATAATCTTTCCCATATAAAGATACACATGGGAAGGGGAGGGGAAGAACTCTTATATGAGAAGGAGAGGAAGAGAGCGTGAAGTGGAATTACTTAAACCTTACTCTCAGTGAAATCAAATCTGAAAGGAAAATTAAGGAGGGGGAGGGGGAGGGAGCATAAAAAGGGAGGGGCTAGAAAGGGAAGCATCTCAAGGGAGGGGACTAGGGGGACTGACCTAAAGTAAATCACTGGTTCAAAAGGAGATAGCTAAAGAAGAAAGGTCAGAACTAGGGGAAGATATCAAAATGCCAGCGAATCCACAAATGACAATCATAACTTTGAACGTGAATGGGATGAACTCACCCATAAAACGTAGACAATAGTAGATTGGATTAGAACCCAAAACCCTACCATTTGTTGTCTTCAAGAAACACATATGAGGAGGGTTGATACTCACAAGGTTAGAATTAAAAGTTGGAGTAAGACCTTTTGGGCCTCAACTGATAGAAAGAAGGCAGGAGTTGCAATCATGATATCTGACAAAGCCAAAGCAAAAATAGACCTGATCAAAAGGGATAGGGAAGGTAAATATATACTGCTAAAAGGGAGTATAGACAATGAGGAAATATCACTAATCAACATTTATGCACCAAACGGTATATCATCCAAATTTTTAATAGAGAAACTAGGAGAATTGAAGGAGGAAATAGACAGTAAAACCATATTAGTGGGAGACTTGAACCAACCACTATCAAATTTAGATAAATCAAACCAAAAAATAAACAAGAGGTAAAAGAGGTGAATGAAATCTTAGAAAAATTAGAGTTAATAGACATATGGAGAAAAATAAATAGGGACAAAAAGGAATACACCTTCTTTTCAGCACCACATGGCACATTCACAAAAATAGATCATACACTAGGTCACAGAAACATGGCACTCAAATGCAGAAAAGCAGAAATAATAAATGCAGCCTTTTCAGATCACAAGGCAATAAAAATATTGATCGGCAAGGATACATGGATAGCCAAATCAAAAATTAATTGGAAATTAAATAATATGATACTCCAAAATCAGATAGTTAGAGAAGAAATCATAGAAACAATTAATAATTTTGTTGAAGAAAATGACAATGGCGAGACATCCTTTCAAACCTTATGGGATGCAGCCAAGGCAGTACTTAGAGGAAAATTCATATCCCTGAGTGCATATATTAACAAATTAGGGAGGACAGAGATCAAGGAATTGGAAATGCAAATCAAAAAACTTGAGAATGAACAAATTAAAAACCCCAGAAGAAAACCAAACTAGAGATCCTAAAAATTAAGGGAGAAATTAATAAAATCAAAAGTGATAGAACTATTGAGCTAATAAACAAGACTACAAGCATTAATCTAATTTAAAAAAGGAAAGAAGAAAGGCAAATTAACACCATCAAGGATGAAAAGGGGGATCTCACCTCCAATGAAGAAGAAATTAAGGCAATCATTAAAAACTACTTTGCCCAACTATATGGCAATAAATATACCAACCTAGGTGATATGGATGAATATTTACAAAAATATAAATTGCCTAGACTAACAGAAGAAGAAATAGATTTCTTCAATAATCCCATATCAGAAAAAGAAATCCAACAGGCCATCAAAGAACTTCCTAAGAAAAAATCCCCAGGGCCTGATGGATTCACCAGTGAATTCTATCAAACATTCAAAGAACAGCTAACTCCAATACTATACAAACTATTTGACATAATAAGCAAAGAGGGAGTTCTACCAAACTCCTTTTATGACACAAACATGGTACTAATTCCAAAGCCAGGCAGGCCAAAAACAGAGAAAAAAAATTATAGACCAATCTCCTTAATGAATATAGATGCAAATATCTTAAATAGGATACTAGCAAAAAGACTCCAGCAAGTGATCAGAAGGGTCATCCACCATGATCAATAGGATTTATCCCAGGGATGCAGGGCTGGTTCAATATTAGGAAAACTATCCACATAATTGACCACATCAACAAGCAAACCAACAAGAACCATATGAGTATCTCAATAGATGCAGAAAAAGCCTTTGATAAAATACAACTCCCATTCCTACTAAAAACACTAGAAAGCATAGGAATAGAAGGGTCGTTCCTAAAAATAATAAACAGTATATATCTAAAACCATCAACTAATATCATCTGCAATGGGGATAAACTAAATCCATTCCCATTAAGATCAGGAGTGAAACAAGGATGCCCATTATCACCTCTATTATTTGAACTTGTATTAGAAACACTAGCAGTAGCAATTAGAGAAGAAAAAGAAATTGAAGGCATTAAAATAGGCAAGGAGGAGACCAAATTATCACTCTTTGCAGATGACATGATGGCCTACTTAAAGAATCCTAGAGATTCAACCAAAAAGCTAATTGAAATAATCAACAACTTTAGCAAAGTCGCAGGATACAAAATAAACCTACATAAGTCATCAGCATTTCTATATAATTCCAACACAGCTCAGCAGCAAGAACTAGAAAGAGAAATCCCATTCAAAATTACCTTAGACAAAATAAAATACTTAGGAATCTATCTCCTGAGACAAACACAGGATCTATATGAACACAACTACAAAACACTTTCCACACAACTAAAACTAGACTTGAACAATTGGAAGAACATTAACTGCTCATGGGTAGGACGAGCCAATATAATAAAAATGACCATCCTACCCAAACTCATCTATCTATTTAATGCCATACCCATGGAACTTCCAAAAATTTTTTTTTACTGATTTAGAAAAAACCATAACAAAGTTCATTTGGAAGAACAGAAGATCAAGGATATCCAGGGAAATAATGAAAAAAAAATACAAAGGAAGGGGGTCTTGCAGGCCCAGATCTCAGACTATATTATAAAGCAGCAGTCACCAAAACAATCTGGTACTGGCTAAGAGACAGAAAGGAGGATCAGTGGAATAGACTTGGGGTAAATGACCTCAGCAAGACAGTATATGACAAACCCAAAGATCCCAGCTTTTGGGACAAAAATCCACTATTTCATAAAAACTGCTGGGAAAATTGGAAGACAGTGTGGGAGAGACTAGGAATAGATCAACACCTCACCCCCTACACCAAGATAAATTCAAAATGGGTGAATGAGTTGAACATAAAGAAGGAAACTATAAGAAAATTAGGCGAACACAGAATAGTATACATGTCAGACCTTTGGGAAGGGAAAGACTTCAAAACCAAGCAAGAATTAGAAAGAGTTACAAAATGTAAAATAAATAATCTGGAATACATCAAATTAAAAAGTTTTTGTACAAACAAAACCAATGTAACCAAAATCAGAAGGGTAGCAGCAAATTGGGAAACAATCTTCATAAAAACCTCTGACAAAGGTTTAATTACTCAAATTTACAAAGAACTAAATCAATTGTACAAAAATCAAGCCATTCTCCAATTGATAAATGGGCAAGGGACATGAACAGGCAGTTCTCAGCCAAAGAAATCAAGACTATTAATAAGCACATGAAAAAGTGCTCTACATCTCTTATAATCAGAGAGATGGAAATCAAAACAACTCTGAGGTATCACCTCACACCTAGCAGATTGGCTAACATGACAGCTATGGAAAGTAATGAATGCTGGAGGGGATGTGGCAAAGTGGGGACATTAATTCATTGCTGGTGGAGTTGTGAATTGATCCAACCATTCTGGAGGGCAATTTGGAACTATACCCAAAGGGTGATAAAAGACTGTCTGCCCTTTGATCCAGCTATAGCAATGCTGGGTTTGTACCCCAAAGAGATAATAAGGAAAAAGACTTGTAGAAGAATATTCATAGCTGCACTCTTTGTGGTGGCCAAAAACTGGAAAACGAGGAGATGCCCGTCAATTGGGGAATGGCTGAACAAATTGTGGTATATGTTGGTGATGGAATACTATTGTGCTAAAAGGAATAATAAAGTGGAGGAATTCCATGGAGACTGGAACAACCTCCAGGAAGTGATGCAGAGCGAGAGGAACAGAACCAGGAGAACATTATACACAGAGACTGATACACTGTGGTACAATTGAAGGTAATGGTCTTCTCCATTAGTGTCAATGCAATGTGTCTGAACAATCTGCAGGGATCTAAAAAAATACTATCCATAAGCAGAGGATAAACTGTGGGAGTCAAAACACCAATGAAAAGCAACTGCTTGACTACAGGGGCTGAGGGGATATGACTGAGGAGAGACTCTAAATGAACACTCTAATGCAAATTCCAACAACAGGGAAATGGGTTCGAGTCAAGAACACATGTGATAACCAGTGGAATCGTGCGTCGGCTATGGGAGAGGGAAAGGTGGTGGGAGGGGGGGCGGGGAGGAAAAGAAAATGATCTTTGTTTCCAGTGAAGAATGTTTGTAAATGACCAAATAAAATAATGTTTAAAATTAAAAAAATAAATAAATAAATATTTGTTGAATCATACAGGGATAGAGAGAGACTAAGCCTTAGATTTCATTGGGAAGGGGCAGCTAGGTGATGCAGTGGATTGTGAACCAAACCTAGAGAAGGGAGGTCCTGGGTTCAAATCAGGCCTCAGACACTTCCTAAAATTGTAGAGAACATGTTTGCCTGCATTGTTAGAGATAATTCCTCTAACAATGCAGGCAAACTACAATTTGAAATCTCAGAGTTGCTTAGCAAGGTAAAGTATCTTGCTTGGGTGTTTAAGGAGATAAGACCTGAATCCAGGTCTTTCTGGCTTCAAGGCCAATCCTATATCCCTGGTGTCAATCTGCTCTGTTAAATAAAAATAAAAAGAAATAGTAGAATCAGACTCTTCCCTTAAGTTAGCAAATGTGCTCCCATCTGTTAAATGTACAAAGAGAGATGATAGGTCAACTCCTGTTTAAGGGATGATGGCACACTAAAGTGCTCTTGGTTATACTGTTTTTCATAGCTTCAAAACAGAGAGAACAAAAGAGGGAGAATGACAGCTCCAAGGAGCCTTAGTTTGGTTTCTAAAGATAACATTCTTCAGGACTGGCTTGTAGCTCCCATCTGAATAAAAACCATTAAGGATGACAGGTAGGAAGAATTGCTGAAAACTTCTATTCACAAATAAGAACACCATCAGAAATCCCTTAGATAGTCATGTATCTAATCCTGTAGTGTACTAAGACAGTGATATCAGACTCAAATAGAAACTAACCTGGTAGTCTGCATAATGCATTAGAAAACCAAATATTAATGCTAGCTATGATTTATTGGGGGAGCTAGGTGGTGCAGGGACCTAGAGTCAGGAAGATACATCTTCCTGGGTTCAAATGTGGCCTCAGATGTTTACAGGTTGGGTGACCCTGGGCAAGTTACTCAACTTCAGTTTGCCTCATCTGTAAAATAGGGAGAAGAATAACACCTACTTCCTAGGGTTGTTGTAAAGATCAAATCAGATAATAACTAAAAAGTGCTTAGGACAGTTGTTGTTCATCCTTCATTTTCCAAGAGAAGCAATAACACCATGGGGCGATGTTTTGACTTGCATGTGAATGGGATTTAAGTGAAGCAGAGTGGCACACTCATCAACCTTACTCTTTCTTCCAGGGTCATCAAAGTTCAATGGTAAGACAGAGTCAGGACAATTGGTGATGACCCAGCACGCAACACATGACCTTGGCATCTTCAATGTCTGCCTCAGCCGCCTTCATGACTATTGAAGCAAGTTATTCTCATCTTGTTATTTATGATGTTGGTGAAACAGATTTCCTTCCATCCTGTTCGCCACCATTCTCTCTGTTTCTGTGTCTCCACTTAGGTAGGCTGCCAACATCTGGAACATTTTCCATATTAATGCCTTTCCTTTCTTAGGACCAGCTCAGAGGTGACTTCTTATAGGAAGCTTACTTTGGCACCCCGACTAGCCAGGAGGAAAATGATAATTTCCTAAAATTTCTCATCACACATACTCTCAATTTTCATCTTGGCATTTTTGTCACTCTCCCTTCTTTCACAATTATTTATGTGGCCTATACTACAGGCTTAATAAATGCTACTTGATTGATATTCTGGACCTTCCTCATAAGCAGACCTCGTTTACAACCCAAGGGTGATGGGTGATGGTGGTTTGTTGGTGGAAAGGTCTATGAACTTAGATGAGAAAACAAATTAAAATTTTATTTCAATAGTTTTCTTTGTAATTCTATGTTTGGGTTTATTTATTTATTTATTTATTCATTCATTCATCTGTTTATTTATTTGCATTTAAAGACGCCATATTGAGAAATGGACCATGGATTTCACCACACACAACCCTAAAACAGATCCAGAATCCCTTCAGAAGACTCTGTGCCTTCCTGAGAGAAGGACCTCTATCAGTTATTTTGGGATTCCTAGTGACTATCTAGTACATCTCACACATGGCTGTTTCTTTGTCAAACTCATGGTGCATTGCATATAGTAAATAAAGTACTTAAATGTTTTTGAACTAAATTAGCTCACACATTAGCAAGGACAGTACTACTTATTAATACAAATTAACCTTAAACTAGGACCCAGAATACAATGTTTTAGTCCTGAAAATAACAGTAGTCAGTAGTTTACTTGTACACATGGGCAGTTCCCAGCTTATACAACTTTTGGATTTTGTTCCAGAAGTTTATTTGAAAGTCACTTGTTTGGAACTCTGAACATCTTTTCCCCTGGAAACCAAGTTATAAATGGTAGGTTCCTGTGCCAATCCACAAAACCCAATTCAACCTATGCCATTGAACTGCTGAACTGGTTGGGGGTTAGTTGTCCTGAACCCCATGAACTCAGAGCCTAGGAGAAGAGAAGGAGTATAAAGAATGAATGGGACCCGGATGGAGAGGCTCTGTAGATCAAAAAGCTTTGCTCATGATGACAGTAAACAGCTTTATCAGGCAAAGAAGAAGGGGAAAGGTAGGAGCTAAAGGGCTGAGGACTTTTGTGTAGGTTGCTCTAGTCATCAGAGCAAATGGTAAAGGTTACTCGGAAGCAGATTGGCAATAGTAACTAATTTCCAAAAATTGTCTGAAAGTCAGGGATTGCCTGTTAAAGATCCATTTAAATGTTTTAGTCGAATATTGCCTTTTATTGCTTGGGGAAAATACGCAGAAAGTTTGGATTTTTAGTTTTTAAAACTACATACCTAGCTTATAGGATAATTAGCTATGATCATGAAAAAAGCAATTATTAAGTAGTTAATATGTACAAAACACTGCACTAAACACTAGAGATATAAATTAAAACAAACAAAGATTGT
The DNA here is from genome assembly GCF_027887165.1 of Monodelphis domestica. NCBI lineage: Eukaryota > Metazoa > Chordata > Mammalia > Didelphimorphia > Didelphidae > Monodelphis > Monodelphis domestica. The sequence goes on along the minus strand of NC_077231.1, from coordinate 62,632,681 downwards.
CCTTGCTTTCAAGGGGCTCATATTTTAAGGGAATAGATAACAGAGCAATAATCAATGTTCATATGATTCATTGAACCCCATAATTTTGGACTAAGTAAAAACTTGCTCGGTGCTAATGAGTATCTTTTTTTTCCCTCCTTTTAAACTCTGGTCAGACTTTGGGGAAAATAAATACTTCCTCAAGTGATTTAACAATTGTTTTACTCTTTGACAAACAACTTATTTTCTGACATAACATGCAATACCCATGTAGGGATCCGTAAAGAGAGGTCCTGAAATCAGGAAGACTCATCTTCCTGAGTTCAAATCTGGCCTCAGACACTGAACTAGTTGTGTGACCCTGGGCCACTTACTTAATGCTGTTGGCCTTAGCTCCTCAGCAGTAAAATGAGCTGGAAAAGGAAATGGTAAACCATGTTAGTATTTTTGCCAAGAAAACCCCAAATGGGGTCACCAGAAATTGGACACAACTGAAATGACTGAACAAGAACAAAAAACAAAAGAGCGAAGTGATGGCTGCTTTCAACTTATAGTCAAAAGAGCTCCTGAATAAGTTAATGCTAGGAGATGATGCGTAGGTATTTAAGTGAAATTTTATGACACTCTAATTTCCCTTTTTGGTGAATATTATGTGAATATAGGGCTCGAGCCAGGGACAGAGCTGAAAGGTTTGCACAGATGAAGATTTCCTAGGGAAACATTTTACAGGAAGAGAGGGGATGCCCTTCTTTGCTAAAAACAAACTAAAAACACAGTTCAGTGGAGTACCAGCTCTAACTTGAATAGGCTAGATAAGAATATAATGAGTCAACTCTTGGTTTTTGTATCTCTCCCAGGGCCTAGCACATAAGACATTAAAATGAATGTTTATGGAATGTAGAGTTAATTAAAAATACACTGAAATTAGGCATAAATACCTTCTTTAGAAGGTGGTCAATGTTTCACCCTTGGCCAACTGTTTACACTAACTGAATTCACTAGTTAATCTCAAATGCTATATTTTTCAATTTTTCTCATTAATTGACAGACTAGAAGGATCCAGGCCAGGTTTGCTTCAAAATAATAATAATGATGATGATGATGACAATAGCATTTACGTAGCACTTTAAGGCTTGCAAAGTGCTTTACATACATTGCCTCATTTGATTTTAAAATTACTTTATTCAACTGCAAATGCATAAATGTGGCTGGTCCAACAAAGTATGACTTTTCTATGTGATTTTAAGCAACCTGAGTGTGGGCACTGTTGTATTTAAATGCAAAAAAAAAAGGCTTTTTCTTAGTATTGTCTTAAATCTGTTTAAATGAATATCAGTAGGGATATCTACATGAAGTCAATGTCTTAGTTAAGCAGGGATATCTGAGCATTTTTCTGCTGTTTAAAGTAGGTCACTATTTCTGCTAAAGCAAACACTGGTGACGATGGTACAATGCTCCTGAAATATAACCTTTGCTTAAAAAACTATTTTTCTTGCTATTTTTCCATTGCTGTCACTTTGAAACGCCACCTCCTCCTTTCCAAAAACTCTTCTCTCTTGTAAAATAGAATTTAAGCAAAATAAGCCAACACACTGACAGTCCACTACTTCTCTCCTGAAAGAAAAGACGCATGTTTTAAAAGCAGTCCTTGTAATCAAGAATAATTGCCAAATTGATGAAAATAATCATGCCTATCAATGCTGTTTTTAATTTACCTGACAAGCTGGCCTTTTGAAATTATTTTCTTGGTTCTGCTTACTTAATTTGTTTCACTTTATATAAGACTTTCTTAACCCTTTTAAAAAATTCTTCATGTTTGTCATTCTTTATGTAAATAACTTGATTTATTCCATTATCCCCCAAATGAGGGGTATTCACTTTGCTACCACAAGAAGTGCTGCTATAAATATTTCCGCACGTATGTCTCCCTCTTACTTCGACCTCTGTGGGATAGGAGCCCAGTAGCAGTGTAGCTGGGTCAAAGGACATATAGAGTTTTGTGATTTTTATAGCATGGTTTCAAATGGCTTTCCCAAATGGCAGGCCCAGTTTACAATCCTACCAACCCTATCATAGGGTGCTTGTCTCACCACAACCTCAGTAACAACCACCATTTCTTTGGTTTTTGTTAATTCATGAATCACTCTTTGTTTCGTTTGACTCACTGGAATTAGAACAGGCTTCTAATAATGCTTAAAGGTAGGCATTTTGCAACTCAAAATGAGCAATATACCCAAGAAGCCTCTAAGGGGCAGACTTTTTTTTTTTTAACCTAACCTTCTATCTTAGTATTATTTCTAAGACAGAAGAGCAGCAAGGGGTAGGCAATGGGAGTTAAGTGACTTGCCTAGAGTCACACAGCTAGGAAGTGTCTGAGGCCAGATTAGAACCCAGGGTCCATCAGGTCTGGTGTGCTGTCCACTGTGCTTGTACATGCCCTTGTACATGGGTAATTATCTCCATTAGACTGTAAGCTCCTTCAGAGCAGAGGTTCTGTTTTTGCCTTTCTTAGTTATCTCCAAGGCTTGGCACAATGCCTCATGCATTTTTGTTGTTTATTAGTCTTTTTTTTGGTCCCATCTGACTCTTTGTGACCTCAGTTGGGGTTTTCTTGGTGAAGATACTAGAATAGTTTGCTGTTTACAACTCCAGGTCATTTTCAGATGAAGAACTGAGGAAAACAGAGTGAAATGACTCATATAGTTATTGAGTGGCTGAGGCCAGATTTGAAATTGGGAAGAGGAGTTCTTCCGAGTCCAGCCCCGGTACTTGATGTAGTTCATAAATACTTGTTGATTACTCATATAACTCAGATGAAAAGAATGAAAATTTATAGGCTGTAATCTAAAAATGTTATCTATCTTTTATATCTAGTCTTGTGCCTAAGTACAGATATACTTTTAATGTAGATTTCCCCTGCTACAAATTTTCAAAATTGTTCCAAAGTGTGGGAGAAAATGCTGGAAGTCTGAATCACTCTATTAATTCATCACTTTGCTGTTTTTAAGTCAATGAAAAACCCAAGATTTTGACAAAGAACAAATATCCACAGCACAAAAATACTGTAAAGAAAATAGAGATAACATTATATTGTCATATATCATATTACTGTACAACTTTTCTGGGTCAGTACAGTCAATTATCCCTTTAGCAGATGGGGGGACAAAAGGTCGATAATAGAAAGGGAATCAGAATTCTATTTTTTCATGGTTTATTTATTTATTTATTATTTGTTTCTTTAAAAATCCATGTAGAAATCATCACTGGCAGCTGTTATTATTAATGCCAGACTACAAAGAGATGGTTAGAAAAGCAATCATTGCATCAGCTCTCCAGCCTGGTTCCGTCTAACAACTTGCTTCCACTTGAAAGCATGGCTATTTCTTCAGAGCAATAACAGCATAGCATCTGGGGGATTTCACAGGATCAAATAACTTCACGAGTGCAGACCAGGCAATGTTGTCCTGTAAATTGATATGAGCTTTAGATACATAACAATGTGTTGACTAAAAAGGAAATAACGGAATAGGCACGTATTTTTGTAATGTAAAAACAAGACATACATAATTCCATAAAAAAGAGAGGGAAAAGTCTTCCTTGAATAATATGACCTTGTTTCATGAAGTATACTGCGATAAAAATACAGGTATTTGTGGCTTAAAGTAATTAATTATTTCTTATTTATTAACTGGTGATATTTCCCATTTCTATCACAAGTGGATATAAATCTTTTATAAGTTACAAAAAACCAATCAGAATTTCTCATGACTTCTAACAACTCACTTTCAATCTGTTCATCTTTTGTCCATAGCATTTCCCCAACTATTATACCGAAGTCCATGGAAAGAGTTATGAAAAGGAAAACGAGTGCCCAATAGAGTAGGTGTGATCGTCCCAACCCCCACCTTCCATCTTGAGAATCAAAGATATTCTTTGATTTACAGTTAGCTGGCAGCTGAGAAAAAGACATCATTATTTAAATATTTTAAAATTGCCTTTTCCATAAAAATACCAGTTAGAACAAAAGCAAACATTTATTACAATCCGTTTGTTCCAAGTAGGCTGTTCAGGAGAAGAAAGCAAAGCTTTCCTTATGATAAAGTGTAACTGTTAAAATGAAGGGTTTATAGTGGAAAAACAGGGCTGTTCCCATGAATGTGTTTAATTTAAACAGGTCACAAAACTTTATTTTGACCATAGCCCAGAGCAGAAGCTGCAAAAACCACTTCCCTCAAAGCTAACCAAAAGGGCCATTTTCCCCCATTCAAACAAGAACCATACAATTATGATTTACTAAAAAAAGAATTGCCATCAACACTGCTCAGAAGGGCACTAATACTCTGCAAAGTAAGTAAGCAGGGAAATGCCAATAAATGCGCTAATCCGTGTGAAAAGGAGTTTGTAAAGGGCATCTTCTGTCTAGCCCCCACTAATTTTAGCCACACAATATCTTGGTATATGGTGCTTTGTGTGTTTACTGTCTACTGACTAGTAATTACCATACAATTAAAAGAACATAAACTTTACTATTGCAGCTTTGCTGCAAACAACATCTGGTGGACATATGTTGAAAAAGAGATGGAATGAATACTTAAACTTTGCAAATATGATGAAAATAATTGTACTGGAAGTTTGAGGGGAAAGGCACAAGGTTAGCAATCAACTGGATAGTTTATTTCATCAAGATATTTGTTTGATATTTTAAAAAGTGCAAAAATACCTGTTCTTTAAGATAGCAAAGTCGATCCATAAGTATCAACGTCTCTATGCAAGGGGCCAAAACAACTTTCAACTAAAAGAAAGATTGGATACGATTATTATTGTGGACCAGACAAATGCAGACCAAATAGATTTTCCTTTTCCTTGTCCAGCTGAATAAAATATTGATGGTAAAGTACATATCTAGCTATCCATCTATATATGGCAAATGCCTATCATGTATCTTCTGAAAAAAAGGATAAAGTAGACATCAAAAGTTTTCTGAACACATAGGGAAAATGTATACTATTTAATTTGCTTTGAAGTATCATCATGCAATATATGACAGGAAACATTGAAAGGGGCACTAAGGATGAAGTTCATTAAAAGGAATGCTTGTGAAAGAACTGCAGGAAGATAAATATGGGTTCAAAGAATTCTAATATTTCTTTCCGCACATTTATAAAATCCCTTATAAGGAATCTTCCATGTGTTCTCTTTATTCTTTTATTGACACCTAATATAGTTTTGAAGTAGGACATGATCCAAAATTCAGTGTTTTTTTAGAATCAGGGTCTTACAAAATGAGTTAGACTGCCCCATCGCAAAATGCCATAGTGTCTTATTCTAGTCCATCTCACGCATACATTCACACACACACACACACACACACACACACACACACACCCCTCCCTTAATGAATTAATTCTGAGACTTACCATATTAAATGCTTCCAGTTCATTCATTCTGGGCTTGTACTTCTCATAGTAATCCATTATCTTTTGGTCTGTAAGCTATAACATAAAATACAAAAATGGTTCATAGCTATAACAAAGTTGCAACATTAGATAACTGGAGTAATTCCTGAAACAAAGTAGGCATTAAAGAAATGAAATTAAAACTTTCAATATGAATGATTTTTGAAGTCTAAAAATAAGAGCGCCTTCCTCTATACAGTTATCTATAGTTATTTTTTTTTCTACTTTGTCCTTGAGGGACTTTTTTCAAGTTTACTTTGAATCTCCAATACTTACCCAAATGTGTGACAAATAGCACAGTACTTTCCACACAGTAGGTGCTTAATAAATGTTTGTTGACTAGTAAGAGCTCAAATAAACATTTATTGATTAATTGAATAATGAGAAAACTAAAAATGTTTTATTCATTTTTTCCCCAAATTGTTGTAACTTCACTTTCCAATGACTTCACTCTGCCTTCAAATAGAACTTTACTTTGTAACAAAAAGGTAGCATTAAGCAAAAGAAATCAGGATATTGGCCTTGTCTGAAAATGTTTGTTGCATTCTGTAGTTGTAGCCTACCATAGTCCTCTCTCTTAAGAAGCATGAAGCAATTCAGCTGAACAATCTTTTTTAATCTTCTGCAATGACACAGTATTATTCAGGATAATATTATCCATTATTCTTTTCTTTGACTTCAAAATCACAGAATCATAACCCCCATTTCCTCATGTTAGAAGGGTCCTCAGAAGGTACTTTGCCCAAACCCCAAATGACTGAGATTCCTCTTTTAAAACCTTCCTCTTGGGGGCAGCTGGGTAGCTCAGTGGATTGAGAGCCAGATGTAGAGACGGGAGGTCCTAGGTTCCAATCTGGCCTCAGACACTTCCCAGCTGTGTGACCCTGGGCAAGTCACTTGGCCCCCATTGCCTAGCCCTTACCACTCTTCTGCCTTGCAGTATTGACTCCAAGACGGAAGGTAAGGGTTTTTAAAAAAACAAACAAAAAACAAAAAAAACCCTTCCTCTTTAAACCAAATAGAGAGGCAGGCTTTGCCTTAAGTCCAATTATTTCATCATTGTGCGTATTCCTTCTATCAATAAATTCTTCACATTGACCTTAAAATACTATTTAATTTTAACCAGCAATGATTCAGCTCCTACTCTGAGCTACCTTCATCATGACCTACAATCACTTTAACCCTTTAAGTTATTTTCCAGACCTTCACCCCTGCACTCTTCCCTTCCTCAACTTGACTCCTTGGTGAACCAGTTCAACTCCATGCTTTCCTTTCTCTAGAGTTCCTTACCCTTCTTATCTTATTGCTATCTTGCTCCTCTAAGCACCAGCCTTGGATTACTCCAACCATCTTTTGCCTTTACTCCTACTGGAGAAAATCATAAAGCTAATGGTCCACTGGACACGTATGTTACAAAATTTCTACGTGGCCTTCATATGACAAAGCCATGCTTTTGCATCTTAATTGAATCACTATTCCACTTTCCCAGGAGCAAAACATTTTCAGCCCTCTTATAGCCTCCATGCCTCCCCCCACCCCAATATGCTCTGAGTGGAGTACCTTGTCTCACATTTTACTTAAAGTACTGATGTCATTTACCATCTTTTCCCTTTCAACTCACCTCAAATCAGTCCCATGCCACCTATCACTACTTTTTCTTTAACTTGTCTCATAGATTTCCTTTGTTATTTAAATTCCTCTATGTGCATGAGAGGGGTTTCATTCCATTCTGTCTTCTCCAGCAGTGTCCCCTATCACCTTCCCTCTCACTCATGTGAAGATTGGATTTAGCTATTTCCTGTTTGTAACAATGAAGATACTTAGTTTAACAAAATCAGGAATTTCTTAGGAACTCTAAATTACTCCACCCTATTTAGACTGTACTTTAGGGGAAGATAAAATTGTAATCTCCTGATTGAACAATGAAGGTACTTAGTTTTCACCTTATAGTGAAGCTAGAACTTTAAGCTAAGTCTGTTTTTAGATCTTAATACAAAAAGGTGTTAAGTAACTATAAAGGTTCACAAAAGGTGAACTTAACAAAGAAGTGTTATGTAACTCTAAAGATATAATCAAATCAAAGAAGAGGAGAACTAAAAGTATGGGCAGTCCTGGAGAAAAGCCTTTGATATGACTGGTAGACGTGAAAATTTAGAGGAGGAGACACAAGGGTGAAAGGTCTATATATTTGGGATTTTTGCTCTCTCTGGCACCTTTTTGGCGGTGGAGAGTTAGCTTAGAGTAGTGTGCTAACCTGTTTACTGGTTAATATCCCGCTGATTACAGACATGTCAGTGCCTCCTCAATCCTCAAAAACAGTCACTTGATCTGTCCATCTGAGAGAGCTGTCATCTTATATCTCTCCTTTTGGGGGCAAAACTCCTTGAGAAGGCTGTTGAGTGTTGGTAACTTCCATTTCCTTTCCTTTCATTCTTCTTAACTTTCTGCAGTTTGACCTCAAATCTCATCATTTTAAAATAGTTGCTCCCTCCCTCCTTTCTTCCTTCCCTCTCCCTTCTTGCCTTCTGTTTTAGAATAATACTAAGCAGAAGAGTTGGTAAGGGCCAGGTAACTGGGGCTAAGTGACTTGCTTATGGTCAAATTGCTGGGAAGAGTTTCAGACCAGATTTGATAGACTCTCATTTCCAAGCTCAGCTCTCTATCACTGAGCCACTCAGCTGCCTCTAGCTACTTTCTTAATTGCCAAATCTGATGACCATTTGCTAACCCTTATTCTGCCTGACCTCTTTGTAGTCTTTGACACTACTGATCATACGCTTCTCCTTTCTCTTTTCTTAATGACACTGCTCTTTCCAGGATCTACTCTTGTCAGATTGTTCCTCAGTTTCCTTTACTGGATTTTCATCTAGATCATGCCTGTTAACTATGGGTATCCCAAAAGACTCCATCCTGGGTTCTCTTCACTTCTCCTCTTATACTACTAAGCTTGATGATCACACCAACACCCATGTGTTCAATTAGAATGTCTATGCAGATGATTCTCCTATGAATTTATCCAGCTGTAAACCTCAAAATTTCTCAGACTTATGAATGTTAGGGGTTTCCTCCATTGGGGAATCTTCTACTTAAAAAAATTCCCTAGCAGATAGTGAGAATTCTACTTAAATGTGAGGGCTCCTTGCCTTGGGAATATCCCTACTCCACCCTACTTAGGAATGCTTTAGGACAGAGAGCTCCTTGAGAACAATGAAAAGTGCTTTGACCCATGCTTATGGAAAGGACAGGAAGTTCTTTGAGTCATGACTGTTTTAGAATTGATACAATGGGATACTAAGTACCTATAAAGGTGGGGCAACTTATAAACTACTTAAACCTAAAAGGGTGATAACTTATTCAGAGGTTTTTTCTTAATGAAATTTGTTGACACAGCAGCATTTTTTCCTGACTTACTAAAGAGATTAAAACTACTCAGTTGTGAATTCAAAATGGGTGGTCCTTTAGAAACATCTACAGTGATTGGTAGATGTAAGGACTTAGGGGAGGTGACAGAGGAGATTTTTGCCCTTAAAAATAAGAGCTCAGAGAAGAGCTGGATCTGATTCTGAGGGAGCTCATTTTGAGAAGACTCATTCAGGGATCTCGATTTCTGACTCTCATCCTGAAGGAGAGTTCTTTGAGGAGCTCCTCTGAAGGGCTCTGTCCCTCTGGGGTAGGAGCTCTGGAGGCTCTTGAGAGAGGCCCTTTGAAACAATCTCTGGCTGGAAGACTCTTTGAGGAAGGATGCTGGCCTGGTGTTACTAGAATCCTTATTTAGTCAGACCTTGTGGTGAGCGTTAAAAAACTGACTGATTTCTCTTTTAAGACTCAGGTCTAGGCCATATTAGCTTGAGGCCCTTCATACTTATTCCTTTCTTACTCTCCCTCTCTTTCTTTGATTACTCATTGTATTGTTAATTAAAATCTCTATAAAACCCAATTGACTTGAGTATTTGAATAATTGGGAATATTTCCCTGGCGACCACCTTATATTTGATTTTAAACCCAAGACACTGTAGTGAAACATATTTCTGCGGTCAAATTTGCTCACCCTCTCTTATATCTATCACAATTTATATCTTCCACTATTTTAATCACTACAGTTTAAGACCTCAACCATTTTAAATCTCACACAGCCTAACCTTTCTGCTGACCTCTAGTCACATACATTCAACTGCCTACTGGACATGTCCTGCAGATATCTTAAACTCACAATGTCCAAACTCTTATCTCTTCCCAACTTCTTTCTTACTTTTGAGGGCACCATTATTCCTCCATTCATTGAAGCTTGCAACCTAGGTGTCATCTTCTACTCTTTACCACTCCATATGTAAGCTGTCACTGTGTCCTGTGTCCTACCTTGTAATCTTTCCTGTATAAAACTCCTTATGGCCCCTGCTGCTGCCATCATTCTGATGCAGGCCTCATACCTGGACTAAAGTAATGTCCCGCTGGGAGGGTCCTTGCCTCATCTCTCCCTACTAATCCATCTTCCACAAGATCACAGAACTAGAGCTGTAAGGAACATTGGAGAGCATCTGGCTTAAATCCTGCTTTTTTTACATGTGAAGAAATTAAGGCCCTGGGAATTTAAGAGATACAGGCCTGGAGACAGAGAGAAGAGGAAAAGAGGGAACAACAGAAAGAAAGGGAGGAAGGGGGTGGGGAGAGGAATAAGGAGGGAGAGGGACAGAGACAGAGAGAGAGGGCTAGAAGGTGGGGAGGGAGAGTGAGAGATCTGAAAGCCAGTTAGGATTCATTTCTCTGTACAGAGGGAATATTTGAAATAATGAATGTGTGAATGAGAATGTCAGTTAGAGAGGGTTTAGAAAGAGAAGAGTGCCAAAGACAGAAACTTGGGTAATGCCTACCCAGAAGGAATTAGCAGTAGAGAAGGGATGTAAGAGAATCAGGAGAGCGTAGAGTTTCAGGGAGGTAAAGAGGGCAGAGGGTATGAAGGAAGCTATGGTCATTAGTCTGAAATGTGGCAGAGAGGTTTTCAGATGAAGCCTGAAAGGATCAGAGGATTTGGCAATCACGAGGTCAGCTGTGACTTTTCAGATAGCACTCTGAGTAGAGGAGTGGAAAAACTAAATTACAAAAAGCTGAAAATAGCATAGATGGGGAAGAATTAGAGGTATTATTGAGAGAAAATTTTTTAAAAGTTTAGCAGTGAAGGTGAGAGTTAGAGTGTAATGATACGTGGATGAGAACTGACCCAAGGAAGGCTTTTTTTTTTTTTTAATGTTAGGAATATGTGTAGGCATTGGGAAGGACAGGTTAAAAAAAAAGCAGAATAAAGCTATATTGGAGCTCTAGAGAGGAGATGATTATAGAGGAAGGATGTGGAAGAGGTGAGAAGAAATGGGATGAAAAGATACAACTAGAAGGATGAGTCTTACAAAGAGGCAAATATCTCCTGATTCAGAAAGCAAAGAGAAAGTAAGTAATATAAACTATTTTGAAAATTGAAAGAGGAGATGAATTGAATTTATTCAACTAAGAAGGGTTTATAAGTGTTGGAAGGTTGGGGTAGGGAAGAGACTTGAGAAATGTGGAAACATTTTGGAACCATCCTCATATTAGATGAGCAGGGGAATTAATAAAAGCAGATTATTCAAATAATAATGGCTTGAAGTAATGTTATTTTTATGGAATTAAATGTTTTCCTTCTTCTGTTATTGAAAATATTGTATTGATTAAAATAAGTTGACAAAAAGAGCTTTTGTTTTTCCTTTCCTGAAGTAGAAAAGTCATAACCTGTTTTTCTCTTTCATTTCTCCTTATTCTTTCAATAACATTATCTTAACATTATACTATTTCCTAAGACTATTAGTTACCATGGAAACATCTGTAAACAATGTAGTTAACTCAGTGAAAGAGATGAAGACTTTGATATGCAAAGTCTTTATTCCCTCTGGCATAGCCCCATGCTTGATGAATATTTGTCTATTCTTTAAAGGAAACTAAATTTAACTTTTTATGTACTTCCCCCAAATCATATTTGACACAAGACTTTTGATTGCTTAATTTAATTTTAGTGTTAATTTTCCTTGGGGATAGAATCACACATATCCTTAGAAGATTGGCTAATTAAGGACGAATTTCTTGGCCATTGCAACCTATGGAACAAAGAAAAATGCAAGTGACCTTCAATTCTATGCTGCTCTCTTCCATTTTATAGAAGTGTTAGGAAGGGGGAAGGGAGGTAAGAATCTTACATATATATATATATATATATATGACACGTGTATGTATGTGTATATATTAAGGCACTATGGTGTAGTGGCTAGATCTCCAAATGAGAGTGATCTAGGTAAAGAGCTATAGGAAATTTGGCATTAGTTCCAACAAAAGTGATGGAGAGATTCCTTTATTAGGTTGGCCAGAATGGGTCACTTCTGATTTCATGATTCTATAATCGTTCCAAAAGCCTACAGGCATATACTAATGTAACGGAACCAAGCTGCCCTTTCTTCAAGGTTGCTATTTGGTGAACTGTCCAGGAGCAGAAGCCATAAGCAATGTGTACAGAGCAACTGAAAGTCTAATTAATATCACCCTTATCTCTGATAATCTTCTATTCTTATCCCCACCTCCCCCCAACCCGTGGGCATATCTTCTTGTTTTATTAGCATTTTACTTGATTTTTTGATAAGTTCTCCTACAACTCTACTCTAAGGATTGAAATCCACTGGAGGTTGTATATATTAAATAAAATTAATTTATTGATGGGCTGCTCAAGATTTCTAACTAGCTAGTGGGCTCCCTCCTCAGTCTAAAAAAGGGCCACAGAACTTGCCCAATAAAGTGAGTAACTAAGCAGCTAGGCTGGGCAAGAGACTTCCTAACAAGCAAGCCAAAATATGTCCCTTCTGACATAGATGCCATCCAGTCCCTCACCAGGGCACTTCAAGTTCCCTAGGAAATGGCCTCAGAGACTTCAACTCCTCCCTTAGCACTTCATCACAGGAAGAGGTAGGTCCCAGGAGGACACCAACACATCCATATCTCTTTGCTAAGTGGCTGGACCACATAGGTTAGAGCTGACTGATGAATATGGAGCAGGTCTCCAGTCTGCCTGTTACAAAAGCCAGCCCAGTAAAGTAATATATCTTTAATCCAGTTATTCTTCACAAAGACAAAAAGATCTAGCCAAAAAGAAGAGGGGACACAACTCATTTTTATAGCCCGAGGGGAAAGACTTTAAACTTTAAAATCAAAGTTTTTGGAGGGGCAAAGAGAAAATGATTTCCCAATCCATTATTTATTTTCCACACTATGAATTCTTTCTTCCTTTTGTTTTTGCTTACTTGAATGAATGTTTTTCCTTACTATGAATCCATAAAGGGCTGGAGGAATCTAAAAGAAATAGAAAAATATAAAAACTAGGTGTTTATTGACTGATGAACAGACATCATAGGCATATTTATTTGTTTGATGGGTTGATTAGAGCAGGGGTTCTTAAGCTTCTTATGTGTGGATTATGGACCTACATGTTGAAACCTTTGAGCCCTTTGTCAAGTAAATGCTTTCAGATAATTCAAGAAAATGCTAAATTTCATTTTGATTTGTAATCCCCTCGATCCAAGTTTTTAGGTCCTCTGAAATTTATCTGAGGATCCCTGAGGTATTCATGGGACACAAGTAATTTCTAGTTCAGTGAATAGAGATTCAAGACCTCCTGGAGATGGTCATTAACTAGATTTATGATTTTGGGCCATTCATTTTGTCTCTCTTTCTCAAGGTCTTTATCTATAATATGGGGATAATACCTGTTCTGCCTACCTTGGAGTTTTGCTATCTCAAATGATAGGTTGTATAGGCAAGAAATGTGAAAAATATAATGCCATAGAATATTAGGTAATGTTGTTATCATTATTATTACTTTGTTGTTCAATTGCTTGTTGGTTAACTTGTTTTAGTGAGATATTCTGAATATTTCATAGATACTTAGGAAATGTTAAGGGAGAGGGATTGGACTTGCGTTTTATTGGCAGAGGGGAAGGTGAGAATACTACTATCAATAAAGAATGGCACACACTCTGCAATTTATAACCTTAGAGAAATGCCTGAGAGATTAAAAAATGAATTTCTCAGATTCATAGAGCAAGCATACTTCTGAGGATTTGAAGTCAGATCTTCGCAGGCTCAGTCATCCTTCCATATACTACATCACACTATTAATCATGAAATCAAAAACGTTCTCGGGGCATCTAGGTAGTACAGTGGGTGGAGTGCTAGGCCTGGAGTCAGGAGGACCTGGGCTCAAATTTGGCCTCAGCCACTACCCAGCTGTGTGTCTCTGGGCAAATCACTTAACACTCATAGCCTAGTCCTTGCTACTCTTCTGTCTTAGAATAGACACTAAGACAGAAGGCAAAGAGTCTTTTTTCATTTTTCGTTTTTGTTTTAAAAAAAAAAAAAGGTCTCTGAGACAAAGACAACCTTCTGGAGAGGATCCACATGAAAATATGGAGCGAAATTATAGGGAATCAGAAGGCATGAATGGCTCTGAGCTGAAGCAAGAAATCTCCATGAAAGTAATCAAGTAGTTCAAGTAAAATAATAATAATGATGATAAATCATATTTATTTGGAGCTTTAAGGTTTGAGAATCACTTTCTACATAAGCTCAGCAGATAAGTTGTGCTAATTCTATCACCTCCTGTCTATAGAATACGAAACCAAGTTTTATAGAGGTTAAATAGCTTGTGCAGGCCCAATAAAGTCAGAGGTAAAGATCAGAGCTGGAACTGGAACCTGAGTTCTCTTGACTCAAATTCTTTTTTTTTTTTATTTTTATTGAAGATCTTGTAAGTGTGGCACTTTTTTTTTCACTTTAAACATTATTTTATTTGGTCATTTCCAAACATTATTCATTGGAAACAAAGATCATTTTCTTTTCCTCCCCTCCCCCCCTCTCACCACCTTTCCCTCTCCCATAGCCAACGCACGATTCCACTGGGTATCACTTGTGTTCTTGGTTCGAACCCATTTCCATGTTGTTGGTATTTGCATTAGAGTGTTCATTTAGAGTCTTTCCTCAATCATATCCCCTCCACCCCTGTAGTCAAGCAGTTGCTTTTCCTCGGTGTTTTTACTCCCACAGTTTATCCTCTGCTTATGGATAGTATTTTTTAGATCCCTGCAGATTGTTCAGGATCACTGCATTGACACTAATGGAGAAGTCCATTACCTTTGATTGTACCACAGTGTAGACTCAAATTCTAACCATCTTTTCAGGATATCTATAGTTCTATCTTGTGAAGAATTTGTATTCAAGCTAAGGAGAAATGTCCAGGTCAGTCAAAACTTACTTATTAAATAGTATCTAAGCACCAGGCACTGTTATGGTGCAAAAATAGGGCGCTGCTTTAAAGGAATTCACTATCTACAAGCAAGATATACAAAAGAGAAATGGGAGATAAACTCAAAGGGCCTATTAGTAGGCAGAACTTTCAAGAAATCCTGCAGGGACTCTCTGTGGTGGCAAAGAATTAGAAACTAAAGGGATGTCCTTTGATTGAGGAATGGCTGACCAGATTGTGGTATCTGCTGGTGATGGAATACTATTGTGCTATAAGGAATGATGATCTGGAGGCTTTCCATATGAATTGGAAGAACCTCTAGGAACTGATGCAGAGTGAAATGAGCAGAACCAGAACATTGTACACAGAAAGGGAAACACTGTGGAACAATCCAGTGTAGTGGACTTTGCTTCTAGTAGCAGTGCAACAAGCCAGGACACTCCTGAAGGACTTATGGGAAAGAATGCTAAACACATTGAGAGAAAGAACTATAGGAGTAGAAATACAAAAGCAAAACACATGACATCACTTATCATATGTATATATGGGTAGCTGATTTGGAGTTTAGGCTTTAAAAATTCACTCTACAGCAAAAATAAATAATATGGAAATAGGTATCAAGTGATAACAATCATATAACCCAGTGGAATTGCTTGTTGGTTGGGGGGGGGGGGGAGAAGAGGAGAGGGAAAGAAAATGAATCATGAAAATATGGAAAATACTTAAAAATTAAAATTAATTTTAAAAAAGGCAAAAAAGAACAAGTTATGTTAGACAAACCTAAAAAAAAAATCCTGCTGAGGGTGGTATTAAAACTGCATCTCAAAGAAAGCCAGGAAAGCCAGAGGATAGAGGTCAGGAAGAACTCCTGATATGGGGACAACCAAAAGCATGGAGTTAAAAAATAGAATATCATGCATCAGTTATAAAATGAAAGTCAGTGCCACTGGATCAGAGAGTACAAGCAGAAAGGGAAAGAAATAATAAAAAGTAACTTAAAAATATGAATAGTTAGCATTTCCTTAGTATTTTAAGGTATATAATGGTTTTTACAAATATCTTATTTGATTTTCTTAACAACCCTGAGAGGGAGGTGCTATTTTTATCTTCATTTTATAGGTAAGGCAGAATTTGAACTTGTCTTTTCTTTTTTTCCATTAAAAAACAAACAACTCTTACCTTCCATCTTGGTAACAACTCTAAGACAGAAAAGTAGGTGCTAAGCAATCCGGTTTAAGTCACTTACCCAGGGTCACACAGCCAGGAAGTTTCTAAAGCCAAATTTGAACCCAGACCTTCCCAACTCCAGGCCTGGTACTTTATCCACTATGCTACCTAACTGCCTTAACTCAAGTCCTCTTGACTTTACCACACCTTCTAGCAGTATAAGAAGACTGGAAAACAGTTCGATAAAACACAAAATAAAATTTGTGGCTGAGGGTGAAAAAAAAATAATCATATTTCAGAGAAAGACTACGGATTAACAGTTAGGAATAGAATCCAATTTGGAGTGTGTATATGTATACATGCGCATATATGCATCTATGACTTTCACATGTATAGCTCAAGTAACTTTTGTTTGCTTCTACCACAGAAATTGAAGCCGGTATATGAGATCTTGATGTCCTCATATTAGCAATGTAGTTTTTACCAAACCTGTGGTCTTACAAGGTATGAACTTTCTAGGACAGAGAATTCCCAGGGGCTATGAGGTTAGTGCTAATGGGGAGAAGAAACACTTTGTGTTAACTCTGATCATTGGGACAGTCATCCCAACAATTCTTTTAGGTGCCAGGAGGTAACTTGCATAGGAAAGATCAGAAGACAATGAAGAACTCTCTAACCAAGGAGTGGCCAAAAAAGAGTCTAAAATCAGGTTTATTAGAGACGTGATACAGATTGGACAAGATAGCCTTTAAGGTCCCTTTCAAGCTTGAGCTTCTATGTAACTTTATTTGATTCCCTTCTTCCTAGATTACTTAAGACAAATGTTCTAACTCTTAGTGACCTCCCATTCCCACACCACACAAAAAGAGAAAAGTAAGGAGTATTGCTTCAGGAGAGGAGAGAGATGGAATAAGAAGAGAGACAGAGAATAAGAAAGAGTAAGATCTTAAGATTTAAGATTATTTGAAGAGCAAAGCACATTGATTTAGGAACAAGAAAAGTGGACACTGAAAGGAAGTTCTCTGATTTTTTTCCTCTAGATTCCAGTCACAGAAGAAAAAGGCTAAGAAGTGATTATTTTAGTTACCATTTATAATATGAGTGAGATGGAAATTATGAAGATTTTTGTGGTTATAGCTAAGTATTAGAAAATTTTGCAAATGTTTGCATCTTTATCAGAATGACATTAAAATGGACTATGGTGGCTTTATTCTATTTGTAAACACATTGCAATGGTGTAGCTGGTATACCAAAATGAGTACAGTTGGGTTTAACTTCTTCAGAGTCCGAAACACTTCTTTCTCTAATAGTCTATAATTTGTATCTAATTATTAAAGGAGCTAATTCACTCAAAAGATACACAAATAAAGGATCATTTTGAATATCAAGCTGTCTCTGTTTCTAGACATTCATTCTCAGACACACTTTTTTTCAGAATGTTCAGAGGAGGTCACTTAAACCAGTAATATTTTGGGTGCCCATTTAAAAAGAATGGGATTCATAATGGAAATGTTGGCAGTCCATCTCTTAACAGAACTGCTAGAATGACAAATACTCTAAGGGAGAAGGTGCGAAGCTATCTTTCATAAATGACTTCGGGATCTATCACCTTGGATTCCTCTTTGAGGCTGGCCATCAGCCATATGTAAATCTAGAACATGCAGAGCTGGCCTACTCAGAATGATAATGATTTGTTGGAGAGTGTTCTGTTTTACTGGACTTGTCTTCAAGTAATTTTTCAGGGCAAAGAACCTGTCCAGAAGCATGTTAGAAGATTTTCTAGACACTTTCCTTGTTTACATCATTTTGAATGTTAACAGATGTTCACTGCAGGCTCAGAAACACATTGATATATATTTGTTCAACACAGATTCATTTGTATAAATGTAACAGTTTGTAAATATTAGGACGCTATAACACCAACTTAATCAAAAGGCTTCTGAAGGCACGTTGTCTTCTTCAATGATTAGAAACTCATGTGAGCAGTGATGTGATTTTGTTTATGCAGAAAGCTGGATTGTAGAATCCCTTTTGAGTATGGCTGTGGTTAAAACGTTTACTTCTACACTGTAATGTCAAGGACTAGAATAAATAAAATGGCTCTATTCTAGCATCTTATGCATTCCTGACCATTTACCTACCCCCTCTTGTTCTCTTTTTAAAAAATCTACTCTCTTTTTGTGTACTTCTTTACTTCTTTTCATTTGCTTAATGATATTTCGATATCTGTGTTTTATCTCTATCCTGTCAACCTTGGTCCTCTCATCTCCTTTATCTTCCTTAATGTTTGTGTCATCATTTTCCCTCAAGAGCAGCTGTTCTTAAATTTGGACAAAGTGAACCCCTTCTCAGAATAATGCTTTCGGATGCCTAAAATGAACTACATAGGATTACAAAGGAAATAGATCACACTGGGATACAGTTATCGAAATGTTAAAAAAAATTTGGAGATTCTATATTAAGAAAACTTTGCTCTAGAGAAATAAAATAGCAAAATCAGTGAAAAGTTCAGCTTCCATTGCTATAACATGGCAGTAAATGCTTTTATAAAATTATTCTTCGGTACCGAGCTTTAATCTTGCCTTACCTTTTCCATTTCTCCTAGGATGGCACTAAATATATTACAAAGAATACTTTCACCCTTCTAAGGTATATACCTTATGGCTAAAGAGAAGCATATATACATATACATATATATGATTTTTTGTGTGTGCAAAATGGGGCACATTTATTAGTTAAAATATCTAACACTTGCTAAACACTAACTGGTTACATTTTCATAGGTAGTCAATTCACAGAGCAGAGCTGGATAGAGAAATGGACATTTGCCTTATAGCTTGTGATGCTAAACAATCACATTTGGTCATATTCTAAGTTTTGAAGAACTGTATTTGAGGAAATATGATCAATGTATCTATATGGATGCTTCCTGATAAAAAAAAAAGTTCTACCTAAAAATCTTTATTTAGGCTTATTAGAACACAGATTTAGTTTAGACATAATTTCTACCAGGGCATCAACAAACTATGGTCCACAAGGGCCAAATCTAGCCTACTTCTGTTTCTGTATGGCTCTTTATATAAGAATAGTTTTTGAAAATATTTTAAAGTTTACCTTTATTTAGGTTCATTAAAACTTTGAATAAGTTTTATTTATTCTTTCAAAAGCCACATAAAAACAGGCTACAGGGGGATTTGGCCTCCTAGCCATTGTTTGCTGATGTAATTCTTGTTCAATCTTCACATTTTACAGATGAAAAAAACTGAGGCCCAGAGAAGGTAAGTGACTTGCCCAAAGTTAAAAAAAAATACTTATTAGTAGAGAGGATATGAATCCAGATCTTTAGGCTCCAAATTTAGCATTTTCCAGACAACTTAAAATCAGAGACAAAGGGAATGATTATTAGAACAAGTAATTTAGTATGAGATTCACCTAATAAGTTCCACTAGTGAAAATAAGCATTTTTTTATACAGAGAATGAACTGCCCAGGGAGCTCGCTTCCCATTTGTGAAGTGACTCAGAGCACAATAGGCTACCTATCAGGATTGCTGAAGATGAGATTCTTTTACTGGGTTAGATGAACAGAACTATCTGGCCTCTACACTCTTTCCATCTCTTAGATTCTAGTAGATTGTTATAAAAATTTCCAGATAACTTTGCATTTTCCATCAGCAGCTCTCCTGACTTTTGTGAGTCCAAGAACACCAAGCCCCCTGCCTAGTACCCTGCGGTCCTTCCCCTCCCCACTCTTCGCCTTCCTTTTGTGTGTGGTCTTCCCCTATTAGGCGGTGGGCTCCCCAAAACAGGGCAGGGGTTGGCTTCATTGCTTAGTACAGTTCCTGGAACATAGTTAATGATTATTTGTTGAATTGAGTTGAAACGAACCTCGCCATTCTATAAAGAAAGAGGCATAGGGAACCTTTTGGAGGTGGCTGGGACATGGCCAATGACAGTTAGACACTAGACACCTACAAGTGCATTACTTCCAAGTAGCGATTTTACCAAATACATTTTACGTGAGCCCCTCCTTTCTTTCAAGGAGTATGTTCAAGGAAACACAGTTCAAGAAAAAGTATAATCCCATTCTGGTATGGCTCTCTTATTTCTTAATTTCTTGTTGTCATGAAACAGTTACTCCCCTTCCCCCCCATTCCTTTCAGTGATCTTCAGAATCAAGGCTCAGAATAACTAAGTACTGCGAGGGAAGTTTTTTCCCAGCCTAGCCCTGAGCAACAATCACTGCCCACGATCACATTTTAGTTTATATTTTCCTTGTTCAGTTTTTTCAGTTGTGTCTGAACCTTTCCGATCTCCTTTGGGGTTTTCTTCTTAGCCACTATGCAAGGAAACTGAGATAAATATAGTTAAGTGATGTGCCAAGGGTCACACAGTTAGTAAGTGTCTGTGGCCAGATCTGAACTCAGATCTGAGCCTTTCTGAGACCAGGCCTGATGCTCCATTCACTAAGTCATCTAGCTACCCCCTTAGTTTATATACCTTTTAGATTATCATAATATTTCAAATACATTTTAACATTCCAGAAATAGAATAAGACATAGCTTGTAAATGGAATGCTACCCATGCTAGAGTAAGCAATCCTATCTACTGACCTTTTTTTTGGTTGTCATACAATGATCTCAGTTATTACCCTGGATCTTTCATGTAGTTTTTGATTCTCAGGATTCTCTCATTCAAAAACAAATTAGGTAGCTACATAATTAATTTGTTTACTTAGAGAAGAGAATTTCCAGTTTTTAAATAAATAAGTAGAATATAAAAAATAAAATGATAATATATTAAAACAGAAATTTTTCCAAGTTAAATCAATTTGTACATAATTAACTTTTAATTCCCATTTTCATTCACAAATACAGTGTGATTTTGAGATGAAACTTAGTTTCTTTTTAGCTAAGAGTCCTCTGAGTGTTCATAGGATGGTACACTACCTCTAATAAAAGAGATGGAGGTTTGCTCTCTACCTAATTTAATGTTTCTCAACCACAGGTGAAAAATGTAAACACAGCATTCTGTGATACCTTACTTCATTCATTATCTTGTAATTCAGTAAGACATTGGGTAATCAGGTACCAACCTTAGATTCATCTAATTCAAGCTTCTTTAGAGATTTTCTGACATAATCCAAAAAGGAAGCAGACTTAGAATAAACTTTTCCAACATGTTTATCACTGAAAGACAAAATTGAATCTTATTGTATTTGGTTTATTATAATATATGCATATTTTATATTCAATCAACAAACATTTATTATTTATTTTTAGGTAAAAGCATAACTAGATTTGATTTAAATATAGTAATAGTCTCATTTAAATAATTTTTATTATGTATTGAAAATTATTTTGAATTTGATTTTGAGTAGCTTTTTAAAATATAAAAATGGTGGATAATGAGACAAAATCACTAGTATTGTATTCTAACAAAAATCTGATATTTTCTTGGAATAATAATCTTGTAGGAATTTCATTCTGTTACAAAACACACTTTAAATTTACAGGTTCAAACTCACAGTGCCCATTTCATTGCAACACCTGCAAATAGTGGCAAGAATTCAATACATAACGGAAAGGAATTTTTCAATGCCTGCAAATGACCAAGTCCCATATGCCAAGTTTGGACTTATTAATCTTATTCTATAAGCCTTGAAGATCTGTGTGTGCATGATTTATGGGAAACTGAATAAGTATCCTTATTTAAATGATGTAACTCCAGAATACAACCCTCAATAATTTGGTGTTTACTTTCAGAAATAGGATCTAATGGCAGAGATGAAAGCTAAGATCACCAATATAACCACTGAGAGCTTATTTTAATTTGGAACTGTATTTTTTTAAACCCTTCCCTTCTGCCTTGGAATCAATACTGTGATTCTGAGGCAGAAGGGCAGTATGAGCTAGTCAATGGGGGTCAAGTAACTTAGCCAGGGCCACACAGCTGGGAAATGTCTGAGGCCACTTTTGAACCCAGGACCTCCTTCATGTAGACTTGGATCTCAATCTCCAGACCTTTTTCATATATTCACAGTTATAAGGACATCTCCATTCTGTTCTTATGCAGAGGTTTTTTAAAAATTCCAAATGAATAAAAGCTTTTGGATTTTGATTCTGTTATTTCATGTAAAAGTTCCCTATCTTTGCTAACTTCTTTACATCTTATATCTGATGAGGAATATTTTCTTTTCCTTGCAAGTCATTTAACCCTTTGTGCCTCAGTTTCTTCATGTGTACAATGAGATGGAGAGGGAATTCTCAAATCACTCAAGTATCTTTGCCAAGAAAACTCCAAATGGTGGGTCAGGAAGTAGGACACAACTAATGGATGAAAAAAAAGTCCTGTTATTGCTTTTCTAAATCTCATCTTTGAGTTCTGATGTTGGGATTTTGCTCTCAAATGGCAAGAGATCAAGGTTCTTTGTGTTTGGTTCTTAGCTTGTTGCCAGCTATAAGTCAGTGATTGTGGGACTTTTATTTTATGAGGTTAAACTTACAGAGAAGAGCTGACACTCCACCTCACCTGGATGTCTTTTCCAGTTAAATAATATCCATGAGACAAATGGTCTTGAAATAATTAATGTGCTTGGTAAGTGGATCTATTTATAAAAAAGTCATATGAATTATAAACCCAGGTGCTACTGACTTATTTTCAGGTTCATATTTTATACTTGTGGGCAGATGAAGAAAATTCAACTCAATCTACTATGGGCAGAATAGTATACAAGATCCAGGGGAGAACAATAAGGATGATCTAATTATAGTCTCCTTCTTCCTGGGTCTCAGTGGAAATGACAGAAAGATAGGGTTACAATATGAGATAGGCTTCCTAACAAGTAATGTAATTATGCCTCAAAAATAACCATAATGAAAAAAAGAAAAAAAGCTATGAACAAAAGGGACTGTACAAGGTCTGAGGAATAAAATACTAAGTTCTAAATGAAGAAAATCAGGAAATGCTTCATGTAGAAGGTAACATCTGAGATAAACCTTAGAGGATGGGAAGAATTTCACTAAGTGGACATGAAGCTGGGGATGAGATGACTTCCAGGAATAGTTTGGAATACTATGAGCAAAACCACAAAAGATAGGAAAGCACTGAATGTATACTGGAAAAAGAGTGGTTAAGTTTGGCTGCAGCAAGTGCTATATATGGGTAGAGTAATGTGAAATATGGCCAGAAAGGTAGGCTGATGATGTGAGAGTGAAGAGAACCTTGAAGGAAAGACAAGTTAAGAAACTTGATATTTAGTTGTCAGGCAACAGGGTCTCATTGAAGGGGTTTGAACAGAGGAATGATGTGATCAGACCTATATAGAAGGAAAACTATTATGGCAATATCATGAATAATAGTTTGTTTGAAAATATATTTTAAATTTTATTGCCCTCTTCTATAACCTTCTTCTGTTCAATTTATTTATTTATTTGAAAATTTTATTTAGTCAATTTAGACTTTTTTTCCTTGATTACAAGAGTCATGTTCTTTCCCTTCCCTCCTCCTAACCCCTCCCATAGCTGACACACAATTCCACTGGGATTTACATGTGTCTTTGATCAAAATTTATTTCCATGTTGTTGATGTTTGCACTTGGGTGATCGTTTACAGTCTACCAATCATATCCCCATTGACCCAGGTGATCAAGCAGTTGTTTTTCTTCTGTGTTTCTGCTCCCACAGTTCTTTCTCTGGATGTGGATAGTGTTCTTTCTCATAAATTCCTCAGAATTATCCTGGTACAGAAGGTAATCACATTCGATTGTACCACAGTGTATCACTCTCTGTGTATAATGTTCTCCTGGTTCTGCTCCTCTCACTCTGTATCAATTACTGGATGCTGTTCCAATTCACATGGAATTCTTCCAGTTCATTATTCCTTTGAGCACAATAATATTCCATCACCAACAGATACCACAATTTGTTCGGCCATTCCCCAATTGCAGGGCATTCCCTCATTTTCCAGTTTTTTGCTACCACAAATAGCATGGCTACGAATATGCTTGTATAAGTCTTTTTCCTTATTATCTATTTGTGGTATAAACCCAGCAGTGCTATGGCTGGATCAAAGGGAAGACAGACTTTTATCACCCTTTGGGCATAGTTCCAAATTGCCCTCCAGAATGGCTGGATCAATTCACAACTCCACCAGCAGAGCATTAATGTCCCAACTTTGCCACAATCCCTTCCAACATTCATCACTTTCCTTTGCTGTCATGTTAGCCAATCTGCTGGCTGTGAGTTGGTACTTCAAAGTTGTTTTGATTTGCATTTCTCTGATTATAAAGGATTTAGAATACTTTTTCATGTGCTTATTAATAGTTTTGATTTCTTTACCTGAAAATTGCCAATTCATGTCTGTGAATCTTAAAAATTCTCAGACCCTACTTCAAAACACTTGGTTAAGACCATTCCCCATTTAAACAATGAAGGTACTTGATCAGGAATGTGGGAATTCTACTTCACCCATACTTAAGCATGCCTTAAGGGAAGATAAAATTGTAAACTCCTTACTGAACAATGAAAAAGTACTTAACTCATACTTATAGTAAAGCAAAAGCCTTAAGCTAAGTCTATTTTTAGGAAGGTGCTAAGTACCCATGAAGGTCAGGCAACTTGTAAACTTGCAAGTGGCAAAGAGGTGAGAACTTACTCAGAGGTTTTTTCAGGTGTGAATTACTCAAAAGTTTAGTCTACTTAGGTGTGAATTAAGAATGGTCTGTTCTTTGGAAAACGTCTACTGTGATTGGTAGATGTGAGAACTTAGGGGAGGTGACACAGGAGAAAATTCTCTTTAAAAGAAGATGAGAAGTTGAGAGCAAGGCACTCTCTCTCAGAGATTCTCTGGAGATGGAGCTGGTCAAAGCTGAACTGGTGGGTCTCTGAACACTAGAGTCTCGCTTGGGAAAAATCTTGTGGTGAATTGATAGGAGACTGACTGATCTCTCTCTTAAGGCTTAAGCCTTAAGGCTGGCCTAAGCTGGTCTAGCCCTTTTCCTACTATTCCCTCTTACTCTGTTTCTCTCCCTTTTCTTTAATTCTTTCATTTGTATTAATTAAAATCTCCATAAAACCCAGCTGATTTGGGTATTTTTCATATTTGGGAATTTTTCCCTGGCAACCACTTTACATTTTGATTTAAAACAAGACACTGTCTTGAACCCATATTACTGAGGTCACAATTTAGCCAAACACTCTTTTATTTGCCACAGTTTATGGCTCCAACTATTTTAATCATTACAGTTTATGGCTGACCACGAAGTTGGTGAAAAAACCCTCAAAAGTTTCTGTGAAATCTATTTTCTTTCTCTCTTTATTACTTGCTCTATCAGTCAGTCTTTTAAATCGTGCTAACTCAGCTTCAAAATACAGCTGCAAGAACGGGTGAGTAAAAAAACATTTTGATTTCTCCTTAAAATTAAATAGAATACAGCAGTTTCAAATCTTAGCAACAGGGCCCTAAGGTCCTGGCTAGGAGAGCTGTTTCTAAATATCCTTTCCTTTAGGGAACAACTGCCTAAATTAGGATTAAGGGAAATCTGGGGAAAGTTTTGGCCTTGTCCTGCTCCCCACGTGTTTACTTTAGAAATATGTGGTTACAGCCAGTTCACAACATACTTAACAACTGGCTATTCAGCTCCATGACCAACCTTGTAAAATTCGCATTCGTTGTCTCTCTGAAATTTCTCATACCATGGGGCTTATGGCAAAGTATAATCGACACGGTACTCCCCCTTGGGATTTTGATTGTTATAGCTGTAATATTGTATTTCTTTACAAAACCCACTTCTCAGTCAAACCAACCAAGTGTTCCTTCTACTACTCAACAAATGCAGAACTAAATACTCGGCTTGAGCTTATGGAGGAAAGTTTGGGGGAGATCATAGCTTTTATGAGGAACATTGTAAAAGAGAGTTAAGAACATTATCAGAATCTTGGGACATTAACCCTCCTAGCCAACCCAGTGCTCCTCCTGCCAACTTGGCCTTATAACCCCCTGCTTCTAATCAACCCATCCATCCCCCTACCCCATCGGCCTCAGAAAACTCTACTCATGCTTCCAACCCTACACAATCCACTCTAAGTTCACACCCCACCCATGCTTCGGATACTAATGCCTCCACTTCACACCTTACTCATTCCTCCAACCCTAACACCTCCCATACCCTTCCTACCTCTGATCTTTCTGGCACTATGGGACAACAACAAACCCTCTCCCTCAATGTGCCCAACTCTTCTCTTTCTCACACCTACTCCATTGAGAATGGAGCAAGAAGCCTAGAAACAGAAACTGGAGTACTGAATAATTCAGATAGGTTATTTCCTTTAAGGGAAGTACCTACTTTTAATAAAAATGGAAACTTGGTATAAGACATCATACACCTTTTAGCTGTGAAGATTTAAATAAATTTAAGGAAGATCTTCCATCATTTGAGGAAGAAACAATATTAATTATTAAAAAAATTAGAGAACATATTCAGAACTTTTGACCCCACTTGGATAGATGTTGAGAATTTATTAGAGACATTTTTAACAAAAAGAGAGAAAAATAATATCGTCTCTCTAGCTAATCAAAAACGAGGTAAGAAAGGAAATTATTGGCCAACTGAAGATCCACATTGGAACACCAATGTTGAATTAGATCACACAAAACTAAACGAGACCAGAGAAGCATTATTGACAGCCATGAGAGCTTGCTCTGATAGACCTGAAAAATGGTCAAAATTTGAAAGAACCCGACAAGAGATTAATGAAACACCCTCCCAGTTTATGGACAGACTTATTGACGTAGGAAATACATATATGGACCTTGATTTATCCAGAAAAAGGGATATTAGGCAAATACGTAGGCAATTTGTTGAGAATTGTTGTTCAGTGGTAAAAGACTACTTTAAAACTAGCTGTCCTAATTGGGACTCTATGGACCTTGAAGAACTGCGGAGAGTAGCAACTTATGTTTATAATGGTTGTGTAAAAAGACCCAAGGAAGGCAATACATTAGTGGAAGACTTAAAGAAAGAAATCGAAATGTTAAAAAAACAATTGAAAAATAAGGGAGAAACTGTAGCCCCTTTGCGGGAATTCACAAATAAATCAGTAACCTGCCACTTCTGTGAGAAGAAGGGCCACAAAATGATGGAATGTAGAACCTTTCTTAAGATGATTGGAAGGAATACACAGTTTAATAATAACTTTAGAAATAATAACTATGGAAATGATGATAACAGTCATAGAAACCAGAATTTTAGAAATTTTAGAAATTATAATAATGATTATGGAAATAACTATAATGACTATAGAAATAAGAACTTTAGAAACCAAAAGAAGAAGGGAGGTCTCTAGATAAGGTTGGAGTCTTCCTCAGCTTTTGTAGCTGAAGCCAGAACCCACAGGCTGGAAGAGGGTTTCTTCCACTCCCTTCGTCTGGGCTAATTTTGTTAATTTCAGAATCTTAGCAGTAGACAGAAAGCAAACATGAACAATTGTAATCTTCAGAAGCCTGTGTCTTTGGGCTGAACGGAGTAGAGGTACTTCACTCCAGACTGGGCTGAATTGAGAAGAGGCACTGGATTCCAGACTGGGAAGCCAACACTCCTACCACCTCCAATACTAGGAAGGAAGTCCCGTTGGCAAGAAGGAAAGTGCTAGTTACAAGACCTAACTGCCACTCCCAGTTGCACCTTCCCCCCACCAAATGTCAGTCTTGTTTCCTTTCCACAAAAGAAGATCTCTTCTTTTCATTTTAAAGTAGAATTTTGATCAAGGAGTAATGAGTTAGTCACCACGATGTGGCTAATGATTATAATCATAATGTTTGAAGGAATATAGTGACTGTTGATTCTCCCACTGGAATAAAATAATCCTCCTGATTGGATTTTGCTAGCATTTTACAATCTTCTATATGTTCCACTCTGGTGATACATCCTGATAAGCTATGGATTTAATTTGAGATAATTCCTTTTTTTTTTTCAGATGTAGAAAGGCTACATTGCATTTAACATGTTAATTTTTTCATCTACCAGTTTTGTATGAAATAGTTTCTTAGACACAGAAGGTATAGAGACTTCAGATTCTTATTATGGAAATTCATTATGGGAGTTTTGACATTATGTTAGGTGCAATCAATACAAAGACAAAAACAAAACCATCTCTCTGCTTCTCAAGTAGCTTATATTCTTTTGTTGTGAACAACATGCAGATAAACATGGAAATACAAATCAATTGACAGAGAAGGAGAAAGATTTAATAACTAATATTTGAGAAGGTGGTGCTACCAGAGATAAACATTAAAGGAAGATGATGACTCAAAGAGGTAGAACTGAGAAGGGATGAAAAAATATATGACAATGGAAGAAGGAGAGGTAGCTAGGTAGTACTGGATATAGTTATAGACCTGGAAACAGGAGGTCTTAGATTCAAAATCTGGCCTCAGACACTTCTTACTTCAATGACTGTGGGTAAGTCACTTAATTCCATTGCCTAGCACTTATTGTGCTTCTGCCTTGGAACTGACACTTAGAATTAATTCTAAGAGAAAAAGTAAGGCTTTATAAAAAACTGAATGCCAAGTTAAGGGAAAAACAAGTAGGCCATTATGGTCACAATATGGCATAAATGAAGAAGAATTATATAAAACAACTATGGGAAAATGTGCAGTTACATTGTGAAGGGTTTTAAATGACAAGATAAGGAGTTAATATTTGATCCCTAAGGAAATTGAGATTTATTTAGCAAGGGAGTAATATGTTCACTTTTGAGATGATTATTTCGGAATATATGTGGAGATTAGATTGGAGAGGGGGACGGAGTGGAAACAGGGAGACCAATTAAGAGTCTGTTGCAATGTTCCAGGAAAGAGAAGATGAGGGCCTGAACTTGGTTGGTGTCTATGTACATGAAGGGTATGGGATGGGTAGCTGAGATGATGTGCTGTTAGAACTAATAAGATTTGACAGCTGATTGAATATGATAGCTAAAGAAAAAAGAACAGAAGTTGACTTTGAGGTTGTAAATCTGAGTGACTGGAAGGATAGTAGTGCATTCAGAAGAAATATAAAAAGTTTGGAGAAGAGGCAGATATATGGGCAAAAATAATAAATCTCATTTTGGATATATTGAGCTTGAATTGTCTATGGCATGACGAGTTTGAGATATACAACAGGTAGTGGAAGATACAGTCTTGATACCTTGACTTCTAATAAGTTGAATCAAATGCTCTCTAAAAGTCTTTTGGAGATCTAATGTTCAATGATTCTAATTGTTAGTTGAACAGTGGGTAACAAGTAAGGAAGCCAAGAATAAATGAGAAGAGAAGAGGAGCAAAGGCAAAATGTTGGCAAATGCTCACCTTACAGGAACAGGAATATTGGATATGTAATGTATGACCAGAAAGAGGTCACACAAACACACACTAGGGAACTGGAGAGAGGGGATGAAAGAGCTGAAGAAATGGAGAGAGGAAAGAGATCGATATTCCCCTCTCTTCCCTTTGGGGAAGATAGCATAATTTGTCTTCCAGAGGGATAGAATACGTCCCCTCAGAGATTGAGTTTTTAGGAGGTGGAGGTTAAGGACTGGAGGATAACTGTTGTTGAGAGGCAGGGTAAATTTCCTGCCTCTGGATCCTCCCAATATCCCAACTGCCACTTTTCCCCTTTGAGACCTGAGTTCAATCTTCAGCCCTGGCCTTGAGCTAGTTCTCCTCTTTGGGGAAAGTTATGATGTTCCCCAAATCTTCAGTCCCCTTCTTTGGTGTCAGAAAGCAGGCAGACCTGATCTAAATGGTAACACTTTAATTTTGAGGACACACAAGGCAGGGAGAGTGAGGAAAGTGGGAAAAACAGGAATCCCTATAGATTTGCAAATGACCTTCCCTACCCCACCCCACCCCCACAAAATCCTGAGGGGTTTAAGCTGTCAGCCTGACCTTCCTTTTGGTCAGTTGATGGTTTGTACTTCCTCCTAAGGTAATCTGGCTATAAGTTGAAATTCAGGACAATTTGGGGAAAGAGAGATCTTCTCAGTAGATGGCTTCCTATAAAGTCCCAGTCTATTTTTGTCTTTATCTTAAAGGTTGGTGTTTCTGTCAGGTTATTTCTTATTAGATGAAAATATATTGCAGTCAACTGAGTGTTGATTGAGGAGGTTGTCAAAAAGGTTTTTTCCAATAAAAAATTAATAGAACACTTAGTATCAATCACCACTTCCAATGCTTCAATTTCATTAATTTCAAGTCAACATTTACTGAAAACCTCCTCTGTGCTAAGCATTGTGAAAAGTGCTAGGGTTACAAAGAAAAAAATAATGAAATATTTTTTTCCCTCGAGGGGCTTATATCCTACTGAGGTAAAACAACATGTAGACATATCTGGTCCAAGAAGGATCTCACTGGCATTAAAAAAATAAAAAAATTGTACACATTGGAGGGGTTCAATATTGAATTTCCATTCTTCTTTAGATCATAACTTTCAAGATGAATCAAATGTTTAAAAAATCCTTCTCTTCCATTTAAGATTCAATCCTGTGCATTGGTTCCAAGGTAGAAGAGTGGTAAGGGGTAGGCAATGGGTATTAAGTGACTTTTCTAGGGTCACACAGCTAAGGAAGTGTGTGTGACCAGATTTAAACTCAGTACCTCCCATCTCTAGGCCTGGCTCTAAGCCACTTAGCTGCCCCCTCTAATAATGTTTAAGTTTTTTTTGTATGTTTTCAAAATCACTTTGCCACATCTAAAAGATTTTAAGTTATTATTTCTTAGTTTTTAATGTAGAAATGTAGATTAAAACATATTATCATTTTATAGTTGCTTGAAACAAATGTTCTTAAAATTTTCACATAGGAATGTGGACATTCATATCTACTTTAAGTACCTTAAATATGTTGCTCTCACTTGATGGCAGAGGCTACCTGGACCAGCTTCTGTGTGTGAAGCATGTTCTTCATGGCATCCCTGAGAAATGATCATTCAGGCTTTGCTTGAAGAGTTTAAAGTGCTGGGAAACTGAGTGCTTTTTTGGAACAGCTGTAACCACTTTTGACAGGACTGAGAATAATAATATTTTGTTCCTATTGGACATGACTAACATATCCTTTATTCCAACTTTTTGATGGATGCCTAGAGAAGAAGTTTGAGAAAAAGCTTTCTGAACTGTGGGGAAGATGCCCTCTTTCCCTTTGATCATGGTCCCTGGGAGTGGGCCAATAGGAAGTATCTCAAAAACAGTTCCATTGAGATGAAGTATCTCAAAAAAGGGCAAAAGTGCAACCTTCTCAGTCTTAAGGAGGACCTGGAGAGTAAGCACAGGTCAGAGAGCAAAAATGAACTTTTCTGAATGTCTGTTATAAAAAACTAAGCAAGATCTCTGGGGGCCAGGCTGGAAGTGAAAGAATAGAACTGATGGCTGGAAGTAACTCGCAGCACTATAGGAGGTGGCCTGTAGCATACTGTCCATCTCTACACTTCTTAGAGAAGCTCTGGTTAGTTAGCCAGCAGAACAAACATCATCTCACCTTCTGAGGGATAAAGTGTACCTTTTAAATAATTTCTCTGCATTTCTAGGGCAGCGAGGTGGCAAAGTATATAGAGTACCAGGGCCTAGTCAGGAACATTTCTCTTCTTGAGTTCAAATCCAGCCATAGACACTTACTAGCTGTGTGACTCTGGGCAAGTCATTTAACCTTGTTTGCCTCAGTTTCCTCATTTGTAAAATGAGCTGAAGAAGGAAATGACAAACCACCCCAATATCTTTATGCAGATGGGGTTACACAGAATACAACACAACTGAAAAATGATTGAACAACAAATCTTTTCTCTGTGGAAGAGGGAAAAGTTTGTAGTATAAAATAGCTCCTAAAGCCCCATATTTTGAAAGATGGTGTATTTCTGACAAAACAAAACAAAAACAAACAATCCTGATCAATTTTGGTGCAGGGGAAAAGGTATACAAATGTTAATTTGTAAATAATGCTCTTAAAAAGGCATTTTCAAAAAGTTTGTGAATGGTGTGAGAACTGACTGGAATTTTTGGTACAACAATAAAACAAAGAAAGAACCTAGGATATTAAAGGAACAAAACTAATGACTGAGAATTTTGAGAATGGGGGAGCAGGTGTACACTGTATATAAAGAAAAAAGAAAACCATAGTAATTCAAGGGCAGAAATTCAGTTTTCCTATTTATCTTGAAATATTTTATGATATCGTTTATTTTTGTACCCTATTTATGTACTCCTGGATAAAAATCTTTAAGACTATAAAAGTAGACTTAAAAGGTCAGAGAGAAGAAAAATTGTCAATTAATTCACTGAAAATCACCTCTTCTAATGCTGAGTTCCAAATGATGTCTGAACCACTTTTCAATTTAAATGCACATTTATTCACTTCAAAACAGTCTTGCTTTTCCTCATTGTGGTGTTGGTTTTCATTTTACAAGACAGTTCTCATGGTCTATGTGTTTTTTTCCAAACTTTTTTCTTATGCAGTAAACTAAAAATAAGAAATTAAACTAAATAACTCATGGTTATAGGAACCTTACGTGACTCAGATGGCTGGATATAATGGATTCATTAAAGATGATGGTGTTCTTCATTTCAAGTCAAAAAGTGCACAAAAACCCCCAACATCTTTCTATTACATATTAGACATATTTTTTTCCTCTCCACTGTTCACAGTTCACAGAGTTCACAGACGATGAAATTTGTTTTTTGTCATGTTTGTTAAATTTCTTTTTCTAAAACACAAATGCCTTCATTTGGGTGATATTCAGATAAAATGATGTCAAATTTCAATTATGATTAGGGGCAGCTAATGGGTTGGTGGGTAGAGAGCCAGCCCTGGAATCGAGAGGGCCTGGCCTCAGATACTTCCTAGAAGTGTGATCCTGAACAAGTGTAAACCTTAAAATTTCTTAGACTTAGGAATGTTGGAAATTTCACCATTGGGAAATTTCATACTTGGAAAAAATTTCCTACTGATAGTAAGAACTCTATTGGAATGTGAAACCCCTTGGCATGGGAGGATCCTTCTCCTCCCTACTTAAGACTACTTTAGGACAGAAACCTTTTGCTAAACAATGGAAAGGGCTTTGACCTATGCTTAAGTATAGAACAGGAAGTTCTTTGAGTCATGATTGATTTTAGAATTGATACAATAGAGATACTTGGAATGACAGAACCAGGTCTTGGAAAATACAATCTCCACCCTACCTAAAGTAACAGGATTTAGGAAGGGCTGCAGCAAAGATCAAAATTTAATTATTTGAGAATATGACCTTCAACAGACATGAGCAAAGCCACAGACCTCTGGGCGGTCCTGGGTTAAACTAGAGCCACCATTGGCACAGGGGAGACATCGACAGTGATTGGTAGATGTGAGAACTGAGGGGAGGGAACTTAGATGGTTTTCTTAAAGATAGCAGGGTCTGAGGACAGGGGGGAGGAGAGTTTTCTGCTCGGAGGAGGTTTTGCTCTGAGAGGTTTTGCTCTGGAGGAGTCTGAGAGGAGAGAGGTCCTGGAGGGAGAGCTCCTGGAGAGATCTTGAAGGAGGCTGTGGAAGAAGAACTCAGGAGGAGTCAGGAGGAGAATTCTCTGGAACATTTCTTGAAAGGAGACTCTCTTGAAGGTGGAGCCTGAGGTTGGCATGAGAAGCCTTACCTAGAGAGATCTTGGGTGAGTGATAAAAACAACTGACTGATTTATTCATTCTTATTCCTTTCTTACTTTCTCTCTTTTTCTATTGATTAATCAGTGTATTATAAATTAAATTTCTCTATAAAACCCAGTTGGCTTGGGCATATTCATAAATTGGGAATATATTCCCTGGCGACCATCTTATATTTATATAAAACCAAGACACAGTAGAAACATATTTCAGCGGTCATAATTGTTATATATTTCCCTTGCTCCCAAAACACAAGTCACTTAACACCAACTGCCTAGCTTTATCTCTCTTTTGCCTTGGAATTGATAATTAGTATTGACACTAAGATCAAAGGATAAAGGTTTTTAAAAACTTCAATTATGCTTAATAGAAACTAATATTATAACAATGTCCAGATCTAAAGTCTTTGGTCTCTTTTGAATCATGAATCCTTAAAGAAAAGACAGTTTGAGGGAGTGAATTTAGTTCCTTTGAGATTTAATCATTAGAGAGTTTAATGGAAGCTAAATTGAGTGGAAATATCTTATTTATTTTGACCAAATCAAGTTTTATTGCTCCAAAGAGAGGTATCTCTTTTGTTTACTGCAGACTAGACTGGGGTCAGTCTCAGTGGGAGTAGTTGGGGGACACATTTTTTTTCCAAGGATACACTGGCATTAGCATGGCTCTTTTTCTATCTGGTTAATCTAAAACACTAAATTTGAACTTTGTTCTTTGTTTTACTTTGCTACAAGAATTTGTTAAGCTTCTGGTTCACAATTTTAATAAAATGTAAATTGGAAATTGCATGGGTCAGGGAGTTGTCTGTTTCTTAGGGGGAATCAGTCCCTCAAAATCTCTCTCTAGGCAGAAATGCTTGGATGTTAATAAATTGTTTCTGACAGATTTTGACTACAATGCTAAGTTTAAAGGGTTTTCTTCCACATCCCTTTCAGACCAGACACATCCTTGATAATGAATTTTTCTGCTGCCTGTTCCTTGCTAATATACTGTATATTACTGATACCAACCATGGAACTCTACAATTGAACTGGATGTGATATTCCCAATTATATTGTTTTATATTTATAATTAATACAGTTAAAAACAGCTTATACTGTTTTAGAATGACAAAAGAGTAGCATAATAAAGTGTTTTTACTCTATTGTTCAGGTAGAAATAGAAAGCATTGTATTCAGTGAAGGGAGAGGTCAGAGTGGACCACAGACAAAAAATATAGAATAAAAAGTCATACCCTCAGCTTTCAAAGGAGAGAAAGCAAGCCCTGATGGCCTGTCATAAAAGGCAGAACTTGGAAAGGAATTGAA
The DNA here is from genome assembly GCF_027887165.1 of Monodelphis domestica. Classification (NCBI taxonomy): domain Eukaryota; kingdom Metazoa; phylum Chordata; class Mammalia; order Didelphimorphia; family Didelphidae; genus Monodelphis; species Monodelphis domestica. Next base: position 62,597,807 of record NC_077231.1, on the reverse strand, counting down.
TGTGCCACCTCCTGGAGTGCTGGGAATCATATCTAGCTATTAATTGTTTCTTTTGCTACCCACCTGGTCAAAATGGTCTTACTCTAGGTTTACATAAGAGAATGCTTTATGAAGGAGATGGCCTTAAAGGATGCAGAAGATTTGGATGAACTGAGAGGGTAGGGTTTGATCTAGGAATTGGGAACAAGACTTCTGGCAGTGGGAGTAATTGTAACCACGCTCATGTTCACAGTGACTTTTATTTTTGAATTTATTACGTTTCATACTCTTCCAACAGTTGTCTTTTTGAGAAATAGAATTATGTTATCCAGCAAGTCAATGGCACAGAGTGAACTAGAACCCAAGTCTCTGGACCTCCTCAAGCCTGGGACTTAGTCCACTCAGGCACACACTAGGCACTATTCACACTCCTACAGAAGGTGGGAGACTATGCTCCTAGTAAGGGCCCTTCTTCTATTTCAGTGGTACAAAAATCCAAGAAAAGAAAGAGGAGCTTCTATGACAATAAAGTATAAGAGCCCCTCTTACTTCTCCTTATTTATTAAATTTTGAAGTACTGCACAATAGGAAGGTAATATTATGCTCCTCATTTTAGTGATGAAGACTATCAAAGAGAGCAGTTTAGGGACTGTCTGCATTTTTCAGGAGCCGATGGAACAACTTTAACATACACGTGACTTAATTCATTGATTAATTTGATACCCCACAAGTTCATCTGTAATAGTTATTGGCTTCCTGCATCTACAACTGAATGGAATTGTATGAAAATGCCCTTACCATTGAGTAATGCCATAACATTCTTTAATAATCTCTTGAAGGACAGCACGATAGAACAACGATTCAATGGCTACCTAAAAGAGAAAACCAAAATATAAGTAATATATACACAAAAGGAACAAGTAATTTAGGGAAAAAAATAAAAACAAGAATAATGGGGAGATGGTGGCATGTGAAGACATAAGGGGTATAAGTCTTCCACAAATATCCCAGGTAAGCAAAAGCAGGAACAGCAACAACAAAAAGTTCACAGATTAAGGATTTAAGGATTAAGCCTATTTGGCAAAACAGTATAATCCTATGGGGAAGAGGGGGAATGGAACAGAGAACTCTTAAGAATTTCTGGCAAAAAGGCTTTAGATTTGAGTAGAAACACTGAAATACAAACGTGGGAATAAAGAGAAGTACAGAGAAGGAAGGACAAAGGCTAGAAAGGATTACAGAAAATTTATGGCTTTTGCATAAATAAAACTAATGTAGATAAAAATGGGAAGGAAAAGAGGCAATTGGGGAAAAAATCTCTACAGAAAGTCTGAAACGAGAAACATGAGCACAAGTACCACTTCCCATTCTACAAGATTAATACAATGATAGGAAAAAATCAGTTCTCAAAGGAAGATTTCAAATTTCAACAGCATATGAAAAACTGCTCCAAAGAATAACAGCTAGTATTTCCATAGCACTTTAAGGTTTGCAAAAATGCTTTGCAAATATTACCACATTTTATCCTCACAATAACTTTAAGAGATATGTGTTACTATTATTCCCATTTTACAGAGGGGAGAACCAAGATAAACAGAGACTAAGTGATTTTCCCAGGGTCACAGAGATATTATGCATTGAGGAAAAATTTAAACTCAAGTATTCTTGACGTCAGCACTCTATCCACTGTGCCACCTCTAGTTGCCTTTTTTGGGAATTAGTGGAATGATTCTGGATAGAAATTTAGAAATAGGCCCAAAAGGTTACTAAATTTTGCCTATTCCTTGATCTTATAAATATCACTACTAGGGCTAAATATCACCAAAAAGAAAAAAAAAGAAAAGAAAAAAGAAAAAGACCCATATGGGCAAAAGTATTTATAGCAGGTCATTTTGTAGTTATAAGAACATTAAACTTAGAGGGTGCTCATCCACTGGCAATGAGTGAACAAATTTTCATTTGTGAATGTTGCTACAACTTAAATAATTAAGGAATTTTTTAAAAAACCCTTACCTTCTGAATTAGAAACAATACTGAATATTGGTTCCAAGGCAGAAGAGCAGTAAGGGCTGGGCAACTGAGGTTAAGTGACTTGCCCAGGGTCACACAGCTACAAATTATCTGAGGTCAAATTTGAACCCAGGACTGCTTGTCTCCAGGCCTGTTTCTCTATCCATTGAGCCACCTAACTGACCCCTAAAGAGATGTTTTCAGAGAAACCTGGAAGATTTTGTATGAAGTGAGGCAAAATAAAGTAAGCAGAACCAGAAGAACAATTTATTTGCCAATAATAGTTTAAAGACAAACAACTCTGAAGAAATGATGAACCAAGATCAATGTAATTAATGGCTATGATTCTATAGTGTGCTGATGATGGATTCATGGTACTCACTTACTGGTAAAGAGGAGATAGACTCAAAATGCAGAATGAAACATTCATTTTTATTTATGTCCCATGGGGTAATCCAGTTTTATTATATTTGGTTTTGTATTGATGTTTGCTAAAATACCATAAAATTAAATAAAATTAAAAAGGGGGAAGGAAGGAAAGGAATGAAAGGAGTTTTGAAAAAAATGTACCAAAAGAATCTGACAGAAAGGATAGCTTTGAAAGTTACATATTGAAGTTATTATATATTTTAAGAGAAAAGCAATCTATTCATAATAGAGATTTACAGTGTCATGTCTGATCTTTTTGGGGGGTTCTACCATGTAGATGAAAGTATTCATTTTACTTGATATTTGAAAGTTTAAAAACAGTATTATAGGGGGCACTAGGTAGCTCAGTGAATTGAGAGCCAGACCTAGAGACAGGAGGTCCTAGGTTCAAATCTGACCTCAGTCCCTTTCCAGTTGTGTGACCCTGGGCAAGTCACTTAACCCCCATTGCCTACCCCTTACCACTCTTCTGCCTTGGAGCCAATACACCATATTGATTCCAAGATGGAAGGTAAGAGTTTAAAAAAAAACAAAACAGTATTATAACAACAAAAGAAGACCAGAGGAACTGGCATATTACTGGCTGTTCTCAATATTAAAGGAGCATTTAAAAAACAATACTTTTTTTCTATTCCAAAGTTGAAAGGGCCTTCTGTAGTTAAGACTCAGTGGAACTGTAATTGTGAGAAAATAAAGCAAACCATAAAAGATAAATCAAGGAGTGAGACAAAAGTAAAGAAGAAAAGTCATTGGAAAACCAATAAACCAAAATGTTTTATGAATTTCCTAAGGTTGTAGAGCTATTTTCTTTTCACATCATTCCCTTTTTCAGAGAAACATGGGCAAGCAACATTGTGTAATGGAAAAAGCAGTGGCTTGGGATTAGGAAAAGTCCTAGGCTTAATAATTGGCTAGAAATGTGGCTATAAGTGAGCCACTGAACCTCTCTGAGGTTTAGTTTCTTCTTCTGGAACATGGGATAATAACATTTGCACTGCCTACCCTGAATAGTTCTTGAGAATAAAGCATTTTGTAAATTATATAGCACTTTATAAAGGCGATGTATTGTTATGATAAAGTAGAGCACACAAAATTTTATGCCTTTAAATGTGAGGTTTATAGATGAAAATAAAATATAAACTGAATAAGTAATATTATGAAGAAGGCACAGGGAAAGATTTTTTTTCCCTTCAAAATTCCTTCTGGGTTGAGGAATTGTAGTAAATTATATGTCAATGACTTGGTATCATATTTTCCTATATATCTAGATGGTTAGATACAATAATCTTGTTTACATTAAACTAGCCCCGTCCATAAAGAAAAACTCTGAAATTTGCAATCTGTTATTTTATCTGTGGTTAGGCAACAGTAGTGAAATTACACAATAATGAAAAATGCAACATAAATATGCTCAGGAGTCTGATATATAAAATGAATGAAAATCAGGCTGCTTGTGGACACTCAGTAAACAGCTTCTGTTTCATTTTTATTCAATTTTTTTCTCAAGACGTGGCATGAAGTTAATCACAAATTTACACTATGCAATACTGGGCTAAACCCTAAATATGTAATTTGGACTCTGTTATTTTATATAAAAGATCCAGTTGGCATTTTTCATGTTAAAAATGAATTACTAAATTCTATGTTCTTTTACCTTTACTACCTTAGTCAACTACTGTTTTCATTTAGTGATACATATTCTTAAAAATCCTTACATATGCCCACCTCAGAAGTAAAAGCAAGAATTATTGTAGATTCTAAGAAGAGAACACAGAATCACAAATCTTAGAATTGGGAGAGATTTGATAGGTAATTCATTTCAACCTATACCTGAATAAGAATCTTGCCTCCCACAGCCCCAACATTTAATCATACAGACTTTACTTGAAGACCTTCATTTGTAAGGAGGTCATTCATCTTCAGAGGGTGGGGCCCGTTCCCATTTTGGACAGTTCTAATTGCTAGAGAGCTTTTGATTATATTGAAATATAATGAAGACTGCCTCTTCTATAGTTTTACCTCACTGCTCCTACTTTTGTGCTGGATGGGCAGGCAGGAGTAGAACAAGTCCATCTCTTTCTCTATGTGATAACCCTTACTTGAATATTTCTTGAGGTGCTTAGAGAAGGTATACGGAGCCTAACCTCAAGTCCTATCCAGAATATACATGTTCAATTCATTTTAATCAGTCTTTATATACCATGGTTTTCAGGCTCTCATTCAGCTCGCCCTCTCTTAGATTTGTCCTTCCTTGGGTTATCCAGAGAACTGAATATAATTCCCCAAAGGTGGTTTAATCTTGTTATATTCTCAACCAACATTAAAATCTCTGCATCTTTTTTTCACATGCCATGCTTCATTCATCCCATATTGCCAAAATAGTTGTTTTTAAAGCTAATTTCAGAGCTTTACATTTATTCCCATTAAATAAAATAAAATTTAGCCCGCTTTCCTAATAATAGTTAGCTAGTTAGGGTCTTTTTGGATTCCTTCTTCAACAACCATAGTAATCCCATGTTACTTATTCTAATGATCTGATTATAAAATTTCAACTACCTTTGCCCCAGTTAATTGTTCTGAATGATGGCATTAGTATGGATATAGCAGCCTCCAATTAGAAGCATTAATGGAACTGCTAAAATGTGGGTATAACAAAAACATTATCTGAACATTAACTGAAGAGTTACCAGGGGTAAATTCCAAGCCATATAAGATCAAGGATCAGACAGTTACTATGTAGACAATAAACCATATTTTTTCACTAAATATGTATGTATATATAAGGCACTAATCTAATAAAGAATTATCATAACATTGGTCAAGGTTTTTTCCCCTTCAAAATATAATTTTAATTAGATATCCGAATTGCTTTTGTATGTTTCATTGTGTTTTCACTGAATTGGCAATATAAGTGAAGAGAGATTTATAGATTTAAGTTTCTAGTTTAAAGAAGAGAAGTAAAACACATAATACCAATGTAAAATGTAATAATTAAGACTGGTTTTTTCTAGGGGAAAAAAGACATCATTTACTTTTAAAGTGGGCTTAAAGAAAATCCCAATGCAGATAGAGCAAATAAAGTGAGCTGTGGTGCAGACATAACAGATCAACCAAGCTAAGACTTTTGTATTTTCTGATTATACTTTTAGAAACCAACAGGTTCATCAACAGGTCAGGGATGATGAGCTCTCAAAGAGAAAAAAATATCTTGGTCATCCACTGGGTTATAATAAACAATACCACTTACCCCTTGGCCGACTGCAACACGTTCCAAAGCCTTTAAAAAGAAGAAATGAGACTTCAGTTATATTTAAACTTCTCTTACAAGATATTATAAACATACCATATAAAGGCTTGTGAAACTGACATTTTCAAAGATTAATTAGGTGATACATTATAAGCTTATACACTCGAAAGTGTTAGTACCATTGAGCCATATTAATCAACACACTTGTATTACTTGATGCTTATTAATAGGGTACAAAGCGATGGGTATATTATTATACACTCAAACTTTTAAATAAGTTTGAAAGTAAAAAAGAAAGGAAATGTTCTTGAGTTCCTTCCAATACAACTGAAACTATATTTTTTGTATAATATTCTACAACGTTTTCATTCTACACTAAAATCCATAGATTTAGCTGAAGGGCTTGTTTTAGGATAGGATATATTTGTTGTTTTTTAAAATTTAAGTTCACTTAATTAATTTAGAATATTTTTTCATGGTTATATGATTCATATTCTTCCCCTTCCCCCCTTCCCCCAGAGCTAACAAGCAATTCCACTGGGTTTTACATGTGTCATTGATCAAGACCTATTTCCATATTACTGATATTTGCACTAGGGTGATCATTTAGAGTCTATATCCCCAATCATGTCCCCATTGACCCATGTGATCAAGCAGTTGTTATTCTTCTTTGTTTCTACTTCCACAGTTCTTTCTCTGGATGGGGATAGTGTCTTTCTCATAAGTCCCTCAGAATTGTCCTTGATCATTGCATTGCTGCTAGTAGAAAAGTCCATTACATTCAATTATGCCACAGTGTATCAGTCTCTGTGTACGGTTCTGCTCCTTTCACTCTGTATCAATTCCTGGAGGTCATTCCAAGTTTACATGGAATTCCTCCAGTTAATAATTCCTTTTAGCACATATACAAAGATTGACCAAGTACTAGGTCATAAAAACATTGCAAGCAAATGTAGGAAAGCAGAAATAATAAATGCAATTTTTTCAGATCATAATGCAATAAAATTCATAATAAGGGCTTGTGGAAAGGCAGATTTAAAACTAATTGGAAATTAAATAATCTAATTCTTTAAAACTGGTTTGTCAAAGAACAAATCAAAGAAACAATTATTGATTTCATTAAAGAGAACAACTATATTTTTTATTTTTATTGCCCAAGATGATAAAGAAATGAGAATCACTTTCCATCACATGTCATACTTCTGTCTATAATATTGAGAAATTATCTACAGATAATAAAACATGTTTCTATAGACTATTTTCTGGCATTTCTATTATACTCCATTAACTAATAAATATTCTTAAAGTTCTTTACTATTTAATTGGAAATGGTTAGTTGATTTAAATTTGATTTCAAGATCAAATAAACTGTCAGTAATTTACATTTAATTTACAGTCTCCTTCAGATATTTTCAAGATTACAGCTGGATGCATCAAAATTGAGCTGTAAAGAATCTAGAAGGCAACCCTTCCTAGACTGCTATAATGTATTAGCTTACATCCTTCCTACAATATATTGTTTGCATGTAATATTTACTTACATGCTACCTACAGCAATAATAACAGCAACAATGCTAATCTTCATTTAATGGTGATAACAACATTTGTTTTCTGGGCTAAGAAAATACCTGTAAAATTTGAGGACAAAGGAAAGAGTCACTTTAAGGTTTTAATAACTAAACAATCGTTCTCTAATTGAAAAAATGGTATCACTGCTTGGCACAAATACATGAAAACTACTCATTCCAGTAATCAAAATATTATGTTAGAGGAGAAGTCAATAAACAAATGCTTTTCAAAGAAGCCTGTTGGGCTGGAGATGGCAGCATACACTATATAGTCTCCATTATGGGGAGACTAGGCTGGAAGATAGCTGCAGTTTGGGAGTTCTGAGCTACAATTGGGCTAAAGTCAATTGAGTCTGCTCAAAATCTGGCCCCAGTATGGTGCGCTCCAAAGAATGGGGAGCCATCCAACTGTCTAAGGGGGAGTGAACCGGTCCAGGCTGGAGACAGAGTAGCCAGAGCTTTGGTGACAGTCAGAGACGGTGTCTGTTGGACCTGGGGGTGGCTACTACATTTCAAGACTGGGTGAGAGGAGACCCAATCTCAAAAAAAAAAAAAGAAAACAAAAAATCTTGATAAAATAGGCTCCAAAGCATTTTTCTTCTAAATAGGCTGATGACAACCTGTCAGGGAGCAAAAGGAGATTAAATACCAGAACAAGCTGAGTTCTTGCTGGGTGTTCAGTGCCATGCTGTGTGCTGTGATCTTTTGCTATCTGGGCCTTCTCTACAAAGAAGTTATACCAAAGTTGAAAAGTCAAGGCTGAAGATCTATACCCCCTTACCCCCCAAAATGAAATTCAGTCAATTAGCACTTATTAAGCACCTACAATGGGCTAGACACTGTGTTAAGTGTTAAGAGATAGTAAGAAAGGCAAAAGGGAGCCCCGAGCTCTTCAAGGAGCTCACATTCCAAAGGGAGGGCACCATGAAAATAATTATAGATAAATAAGACATGGATGGGGGAAATTACAGATAATCATTGAAAGAATGAACATGGCTACAGACAGTGGTGTGAAAGTTAGTGCATTTTTTTAAGCCCTCACCTTCCTTCTTAGAATCACTACTGTATATTGGTTCTAAGACAGAAGAACTGTTAAGGACTAGGCAATAGGAACTAAGTGACTTGCATTGGGCCACACAGCTAGGAAGTGTCTGAGGCCAATTTTGAATCCAGGACCTCTCATCTGAACTCAATCCACAGATCTTCCCCTTGATTGGCAAATGTTTTAACAACTGCTCCCCGAAAAAAGAAACATAGGAAGGATACCTTACTCTGCATCATTATTTTTTTCTCCATCATTTTCTTATGTTTATATAATCAAAACAAGAAGAAATCAAGCCTTGACTCAGCCAGTTTCAAAGGTGTAATTTGGTCATGCTCAAAATTTAATAACTGGTTCTTGAATTGGTAAGAGTTGGCTCCAGGACACCTTTGGTCACAGATGACAATGGAAAAAGTTGGTTTTGAAATTTTGTTTTTGTTTTTTTTGGTTTTTGGTTTTGTATTTGTTGATATTAGGTATGAGCTGAGTCTCTATGATAATCAATATCTTCAAAGGAAATGGAAAAGCATTTTGTGTGTGTGCGCGCGCGCGCGCGCGCGCGCGCGTGTGTGTGTGTGTGTGTGTGTGTGTGTGTGTGTGTGTGTGTGTGTGTGTGTGTGTGTGTCCAAGGGAGGAAACTCCCTCTTCAAATGTAGATCAGCAACTCTTGGGCAACTTAGAGTCATAAAACATTGCTATGAGGGACTGAGGTAGCTAAGTGGCTTTCCCAAAGTTGCCCAGGCATGACTTAAACTGAAGTCTTTTCCACTTAAACTCAGGTTGATTGTTTCTCTATTTACAATGCCATTGTTTCTTGAAGACCAACATTACAAATATTTCTGTAAAGAGGTATTTCATAAACATTATACTTTAGTATATGAAGTAGGAAGCTTCAAATAGTTTCTATTTTATTAGTCTGGTTATTATTTATAAAAATATATAGATTGCATTAAAAAAACAGAGAATTACAGATTTCTTTTTAGGACTAGAGGAGCACTAGAAAGGTCAACTATCCTATCTCATTGCATTTAGGAACAGAATCTATACATGAAGATAAAAAAGAAACTATTTCAAAATCTTATTTTATTTTGAAATTCCTTTAAAAATACTTTTTAAAAAAGTGAATTCTAAATCTGTTGCCTAGTTCTGATGTTCAGTAACAAGAAAATTCTTTACAACTAAACTGAATCTTTCCTGCTACAGTTAATCCATTTTCTCTTGTCCTGTCTCAGAAGAAAATTGAGAACAGCTGGTCACCATCTTCAGTTTAATAGCTGCTCAAAGACTATTGCCCCTTAATTGAATAACTTCAATTGTTTAAGATAGTTCTCAAACATTTTAACTTCCAGGTTCTTGAATCATCTTTATGACTCTTCTATGAACTATCTCCAAGTTCTTCATATTTGGATATGGTGGTGGAGTGCAAACTAAAATTCAGTGTTCTTAGAAGGGTCTGACCAATACTGACAGTAATTTGAGTTGGCCAGAAAGTCAGTCGACAACATTAACAGGTATATCTTCTTCTCTAAATGAACACGACAGAACATTTTTCATTGTGATCTAACTAATAAAATAGGGCAATGGATGTGATACACACTCCCTTAAATTTTCATTAATGGAATTTGATATGTTACCTTGAATTGACATTAACCACGGTCTGCTTGTGGACTAGGTGGTCTGAATGTTTTGCTCATTTTAGCGGCTAGAGCAGTCTGACTTCATTTAAAAACAAAATAAAACAAAACAAAATTTATTACTCTCCAGTAAAAAAAATAACTCTGGTGTTGCTACAACATGAGAGGCAGAATACATGGCATCACAGGACATCAGGGCTTTTGAGGGGCAACACTATCCTCTGGTGGAACAGGACCATTTATTTCATTTCCAGAAAGATTTATTATCATTCAAGTTGATAGTGCTTGCTGGAACAGTGTTGTTACTCCCATAAAGAGGGAAAAGAAAAATGGGTTTTGTGGAAAAGGTGTTTTTGTTGTTGTTATTGTTTGTCTCTTTGAAAGCAGACACTGTAGGTTAATTTGGGAGCCCTTTTTCTTTTATCAGGAGGTGCTAGGGGAAGCTAGGTCTCAAGCACCTGGCCTGGAGTCAGGAAAACTCACCTTCCCAATGTATAATCTAGCCTCAGAGACACTTATTTAACTCTGGGCAAGTCACTTAACCCTGTTGGCCTCAGTTTCCTCATCTACAAAATGAGCTGGAGCCACTCCAAGATCCAAGAAAATTCCAAATGAGGTCATGCAGAGCCAGATATGACTGAAAAGGATTGAACAAGAACAAAGCTGGGATACATAGTCAAGCCAGAATAAAAATTAAGTGAAGAATTGTGGAAGTTTATATACCAAATAGCTTTATCTTTTTTGAAGATTCTTCCATCCTTTACTATCTGTTCCCAAGCTGCTTCATGGTGAGACAACTCTTAAATGTTTGACTTCATTTTTATAATGGGGAGGGGGGGGGTAGCAGTTTGTTAAAATTTAAAGTATCATCCAGATCTTACTAAGGATACTATGATCCTATGAATAAGGATTTTTTTTTTTAATAACCCTTACCTTCCGCCTTAGAATCAATACTGTGTTGGTTCCCAGTCAGAAGAGTGATAAGGGATAGGCAATGGGAGTTAAGTGATTTGCTCAGGGTCATATAGCTGGGAAGTGACTGAGGCCACATTTGAACCCAGGACCTCTTGTCTCTAGGCCTAGCTCTTAATCCACTGAGCTACCCAGCTGCCCCTGGATTTTATTTTTAAAAGGAAGGAATACTTCTCCAATTTTTTTGACTCAATGCATAGTTCATCATATAGAATTGTATCACAGACAATTTAAGGAATGTATTTAGAATAGATAGCATATTGGATAATTGATGCCAAATATAATGCTATGCCTAGGGGAGGTACTTAGAAATGATTACTATGGGGAGGTTAGCCTCATCTTGAATAAGGCAAATTGTCTTAGTAGAAACTGAGTCAGTGCTATAGATGAAGCTTTATAGGAGTGGTCAGAAGGTATTGCAATAAAAGGGAACTGGATTAAGCCCTGTTACCTTGGATGTTCTCGCCAGGGTGTGATAGTATGACTAGACCCCTTTGGAATGAAGTCACAGGGTAGAGAGGCAAACTATTGCTGGAAAGAGATGAGTGACATGAGCATAAAAGTTCACAAGGACCTAAGGTTGGCAAGGAATGCTAAGAATGACAAAAAAGAGTCTTTTAAAAACTATTTGGGGATAACAAGAAGATCAAAGAATGGGTAGAATTACTGCAAGTCACTGATAATGATAAAATGATGGGAGAGAATGTAGAACTCATCAACTTTTATTTTGCTTGTTTTCTTTGCCAAGCAAAATAAATCTCTGGACTGGGAAGAATAGCACAAAAAGAGTTGTTACGGAGTTAAAACCCAAGAAAAGAGCACTTTGTTGTCCTTTACGAGTACATTACCAGGAAGGCCCAAATGAACTCCATCCAAAGATACTGAAAGAACAGGCAGAACTAATTGCTGAGCTGCTCTTAGTAATACATGAAGGATTATGGAGAAATGAAGTGGTTATTCAGGGTTGGTATAGGGCAAATGCTGACCCAATTTTCAAAAAATGGGAAGAGAAGGGAGTCTGCAAATTATAGGCCAGTGAATGTGACTTCGATAGCTAGAAAACTACTAAAGCATATTATTAAAGGGATGGCTAGTGAAGAGGGAGAAAAGTGAACTGGTGATCATAGAGAAGCTGCCAAAGGTCATGCCAAAGGAACTTTATTCTTTTTTTGGAATAGTTTCTAGACTGGACAATCCACTGAAATGCTCTTTCTCTCTTCTCTCTCTCCCTCCTGTTCCTGCTCTCCTTTTCTCCCTCTCTCCTTTCTCCCCTTCCTCCCCTCTCCCCTCAGAATAACTTAGTAAGTCCCTTTGATAAAGTTCACTCCCAACAAGGCCTTGGCCTCTTGGGGTGGCCTAGTCAGGACATCACTTTTTCTTTCCTTTTCACTTTGTTAATGTGGTCATAACAGTATTTTTCTATAATCAAGCAATAGGAGCTAATGAGAATTTTGCCTATATGCTATGTGTATCAGGTAACACTTACTCAATGATCAAAACTTAGGAGACCCAATAGGGCAAGTCAGATGATGGAAAAACTTGAAGGAGGTTAAAAGGTGAACTAATACTCAATGGTGTAATAACAAGAGGCCAAAACCTCTCTTTTTATGACGTCACAAGTCCAAAAATTTCTCCAGAGGGTAATCAGGAGACAAAAGAGCTGGATAGAATGCATATGGTGTCACAGAGCTGTTCCCAAATGCACTGGAAACCAAAAGAGTTATCAAGGAAGCCAGGCAGGCAGAGCAGGGCAGGTGGGCAACCATGTTCCCATTGTAGACTTTAAAAGATCTTATGGAAAGAGAACCAATCTAACATTTGTTAAAATGAAATTAGAGAGTACCAAGAATTGAGAGTTTTTTGTTTGTTTCTTGGTTCTGACTTTTTTTTTCTTTTTTGATGTTCAGGATGAATGCTCTGGTATTAGCTGATGTTCTGGGTAGGTTTCCTTTGCTTTGGCTTAACCATGAGATAAAGGGGTTACAGACTGCCTCTTATCACAGGAGTTGCTTTGTTCCAAGACTGCCAGGGTATTATATATGGAATGCCTTTAGGCTGTAGTGCTGACAAGCTTATTTTTAGAAATTATAAGAATTTCAAAATGTGTATACACTGTAGTCATTAGAATTATTTTGTGCTAAAAATGGAATCCTAATGAGGAAAATATCTGATGTTCTTTTATAATTTATAATTAAGCGGTTTTTCTTTATAGTCTAATCAATTTTAAAATTATTTTGGCTTGATTGAAGTAACTTTTTAGTATTTAGTTTCTATTTAGGACTCAATATGAACAATCAATACGATGGTATGCACAAAGATATCCTTTTTTTACATTTTAAAAAATCCATCAACTATTAGTAAAAAAAAATTAGACTTGGGAGGAAAAGGCAACAAATAAAAATAAGCAAAATTTGTTTCATTTTCTCAAGTGTATCTGGGACAATAAAAAATGTCAAGGTCCATTTGAATGAATGACAGAGACTGATATTAGTGGGGATATGCTCTGATTTCCATAATGCATAGTGTTTTGCATATTCACCTGTAGAATCTAGTTCTAAAAGTTAGCTAACTCCATAAGGTCATCTTTTTTTTTTAAACCCTAAACTTTTTTCTTTACATTAATTCTAAACAAAGACTAGGCAATGGCAGTTAAGTGACTTATCCTGGATCACATGGATAAGAAGTGTCTGAGACAGCATTTGAACCCAAGACCTCCTTTTCTAGCCCTGGCTCTCAATCCACAAGAACCTCTTAGCTCCCCATCATAACGTCCTCATGATGAAAATAAGCCAAGATAAATGCTAAGAGAATACCCACCGTAGCTTCCCTTGAGGAAATTAAATCATCTGGAACAGAGGCACTATGTCTTTGGGTACTGAAAAAATTGGCAGAGGGCAGTGCTGAAACATTCTCACTGATAGGTAATTGAAAAAGGAAGAGGTCCTGCCAATTTTCAAGAGGAAAGGGAAGAAATTCTGTAAACTAGAGGCTATTGAATTTAAGCTGAATGCCTGGGAAAAATTCTCTAATAGATCATTAAAAAGATGGTTACTGAACATCTGGAAAAGACAGAAGCAATTACAAAGAACAAGTCATGTCAGATTAATTTTATTATTTACCTTTGAGATAGAGTTACTAAACTGGTAGACCAGGGCTTCTATGAATACATTTTGTCTGGTTTTTGCAAAGGATGTGATAAAGTAATTTATATTATTCTTTTTGCAAAGATGGAGAGACATAGAGGACTAGAGAGTAATGGAATCTGACGGGTTCTGAATTGGGGGGATGGCCAGATTCAAAGAGTAGCGAGTCTGATGGTTTGATGCCAGTTGGCAGGAAGTTTCCAGAGAAGCACTTTGGGCTTGTCCCTGTACTCTTCGTTTTCTTACGAGAGACCGAGATAAATGTACACACAGTATGCCCGTTTATTTGTGCACAACAAAGCCCTGTTGCAGAGCTGACACACTGGATGACAACGTCAAATTCCAAAAAGAAACTGCCAGACTAGAGCACTGGGCTGTATCTGACAAGAGAGCAGTCAGAGGGAACAAATACAGCCTTACAATTGGGTTCAAAAAAGTAAGTTTATAAGAACAGAATGGGGATGAGGGGAACTGATGATTAGATAGGAGTTTGCCTGAAAAAGATCTGGAGATATTGTTAAACTGCAAGTTCCCTGAGTCATCAGCATGAACCCAAAATAAAACAAGACAGAAACAATGAGTATGACCTTGGGCTGCATGAGGAGAGGCACTGATTCCAGAAACACAGAGGTGACCATCCCATGGTACCTTGCTCTGGTCAGATGAATTTAAAATATTACATTCAGTTAGGAGCATTGGTTCTGGGTTAGGAAACATGTGGTGAAGAGCTTTTCATCCCAGCCATAGGAAGATGGATTGAAAGATTTAGGACTATTTCAGTGGAAGAAGAGAAGATTCAGGAAAAGGGGTGGGACATGAAAGTTGTCTTCATATATCTGAAGGGCTGTCACATAGAAAAATGATTGGACTTATTCTGTCTGGCTCCAGGGGGCAGAATTGGGAATGGCTCATAGTGTTAGGGGAAATATCCAAGAGTTGAATGGGCTGGCTTAGATAGAAGCAGATTTCCATCATTGGAGGTATTCAAGGAGAACTCCACTGATGATCAATCTAATACCTCCTAAGAAAATCTGTTCAACTTGGAAAACTCTAGTTATTAGTAAGCTTTTCCTCACATGAGCAAAAATCCTGTCTCCCTTTCACTTTAATTCATTGGTGCTCACTCGTAGGGCTAAGCAGAAAGAATCTAGCCCCTCTTCTACATGACAGCCTTTCAAATACTTGAGGCCAACTGCCATATATCTCCAAGGCTACACATGCTCAGTTCTTTCAACTAATCCTACTTGTAATTGTTCCAGTTGCTGAACATCTTTGGTGAAATGTAACATTCAGAAATGAACACAATCCTCCAGGTCTGGCTGGATCAGTCCAACAGAACCTCACCTCCTTCCTTCTGAATTCTGCCTTTTAAAGCAGCTTACAAATACATCAACTTTTTATTTTTTAAATCCTTCTCTTCTGCCTTAGAATCATGACTATGTATTGGAGGCAGAAGAGTGGTAAGGTCTAGGTAATGGGGGATGTGACTTGCCCAGAGTCAAACATTTAGGAAGCATCTGAGGCCACATTTGAACCCAGAAACTTCCCTCTCTAGGTCTGGCTCTCAATCTGCTGAGCCACTGTGCTGTCCCCCAGACTTTTTTTTTAATAAAGGGCCTCTTATTCAGCAATGAAAATTATTAAAGTTTCCTTGAAAGATACAACTAATGTGACTCGGTCTGACCATTCTAGAAGGCAATTTGAAATTATGCCCAAAGGGCTATAAAAGAATGCATATACCCTTTGATCTAGTAATACCACTAATAATAATCTCCTAAAGAGATTTAAAAAATGGGAAAGGACCTGTTTTATGAAAATATTTATAGCTGCTCTTTTTCTGGTGGCAAAGAATTGGAAACTAAAGGGCTGTCCTTCAATTGAGGAATGGCTGACCAGATTGTGGTATGTGATGGCGATGGAATACTACTGTGCTGTAATGAATGATGAACAGGATGATTTCAGAAAGAGCTGGAAAGACCTAGGTGAGATGGATAGTGCCAAGCAGGAGCTCTTCATTTTATTCCTTCCATTTTGAATTATGCTCAATAAACTCTAGGATCACAACATAGTGAAGATCCAGAGAATGTGGAGATTATGATCATGGAGAACCTTTAAAAAGGGGGAAGGTTTTGGAGAAGGGACTGATTCTTAACCTTTTTTGTGTCATAGACCCCTTCCCAATTTGATATTATCCCTTTTCATAATAATGTTTTCTCTTGCATAAAAAAATGTACAATTACATTAATATAACCATATACAATACATAAATATTATATATGAAACAAAGTATATGTATAAAATATAAATATAATATACAAAACAAAGTTTATAGGTGCCTGTTCCTAAGCTAAGGATTTGTAATTTTGATGTTTCGAGGACAATTTAATTTTATCTCCTAGGTATCTCAGAACCTGATCAGTATTCATTTGGATGACTCAGAGCTACTGCTGAAATTGAGGCTAAGTATGTACAGACAGAGTGCCCTCTGCTGACCAATGGGGATATTTTAGGCCCTAAGAAGGCTTTCTTCCACATATATTCTTGAGGGAATAAGGGGAGAAATGTATGTTTTGACCGCTGGGTATGTGGATCTCAGGCTAAGAAAAGAAAATTAGCTGGAAAGGGAATATTAGCAATCCCACACCTGTACTGGGTTACTGACTCAAGGAAAGCACCATCTATTGGGCAACTTGAATACTACATGCCCTAGACAGCAAACATGGTGACACATGGATAGGCTTATGGTGCTCAGGACATAAACGAATTTGGGCTCCTTACACTACTAAGTGTCCCAAGGATCATAAGCAGCAGCAAAATAATACAATGTTATTCAAGCACTGATTATAATAATGACATGAAAACAACACTAAAAGGCATGAGGTTAAATTCAAATGAACTGTAACGATCAATGGTAGAACTGGACATCTGATGGCCAAAAACACCCCCCTCCTCTCAGTAGAGAAGATTCCATATGCCCTCAGGCCTGCCCACAATGTTTGCTGGTGTTGCTTACATGTTTTCCTTTATAGTAAGGGAAAGTTCAATGGGAAAGGGGAAAAGAAATTAAAGGAAAATGATGGTGAAGTAAAAACAAAAGGTAACATTTTTAAAAAGAAAACTGGATCTGTAGCTGGGGTATTATCACTATCTAGTAACCTTATTTAAAAAAGTAAAGTCTAACTTGACATAACCTGTTCCTGAAGTTACACTACTTATTAATGATCACCATATCCTTTTGTAAATGTTTATGAACCATCATTTTAATAGTATGTTCTAAAATTTTATTAGAAATTTAAGTTGTTTAATAGACTATACTTTGAATGTTCCATCCTTTTTAAAAAATGAGAATATTTATTCATCTCCAGTTCACTATTATTATTCATATTATTTATTATTTA
The DNA here is from genome assembly GCF_027887165.1 of Monodelphis domestica. Lineage (NCBI taxonomy): Eukaryota > Metazoa > Chordata > Mammalia > Didelphimorphia > Didelphidae > Monodelphis > Monodelphis domestica. The sequence goes on along the minus strand of NC_077231.1, from coordinate 62,580,385 downwards.
AAAGATCAACTCAATCATCACATCCAATAGCTCTGTTAGTACCTTGAGCTGTAGTTTGTCTGTACCTAGTGATTCACACTAATTTGTATAGTTGAGTGCTACCAGACTTTAGGCTATGAGAGCCTCCTCATTAACCTTTCAATGCATGCTTTCAAATTTAATCTATCAAAATTTAGCATTGGTATTAGACTATGTATAATTCTTCTTTTCTTTATTATGTATTCTAAGATGGGGTGGATACTTCCTCCAAAAGTTTCTATCATTTTCAGTTGACCTCATCATTTCCTCTCTTTTCTGAAGAAATGTTTATTTTGTACATTCTTTGTAATACTCACTGTAGGTATCTAGGGAACAATATCATTATTATAACAGTGCTTGAATAACACTGTATCATATTGCTGTTGCTTGTGATCCTTGGGAGCCTTAGTATAAGAATCCCAAATTGGCTTATGTCCTGATATTAATTTTAGGTACTAGGTTACTGATCACGGTTGAATTAGGCATTTTATGCTCTAATTTAACCAGCAAATATTTGACCTTTTAAGTAGTTTCACAATCGTTATTTTCTCTCTGCTTCTCTCTTCACACACACACACACACACACACACACACATTCACAGCCTTAATGTGAATTCATTTAAAAATGTTTTAGAATGATGTTAAATTAATCTGGTGATTGAGACTTGACAGTTGATATTTTCTACTGAACATTAAAAATAACGTAATCTAGATTTAATTACAAATGATAACCATAACATCATGTGCACAATGTATAAAGTTAGAAGGTTAATCCAATTTTTCTCATAAATTATGATGTACAACAACATTTAATGAAAATACTCTAAAGAATCTGTGATATGAGTCATAACTTTAGGACAATAAGCCAAGGACAATGAATTCTGTAACATCTGGATAAAACTCTTAGTAAAGGGGGGAAAAAATAGAACCATACCAAGCATGCTGACATTCTGGCATTTCGACCACAGCACCAGCCCTCTTCCTTTAAAAACTGGCACATAGGAAACCCCCACATTTCCAGAGTGTAATCTAGAGATAGACGAAGAACAATACAGATTATTTAACTAAAATTCTTCCTCTTTCACTTAATGTAAATCATCTATTGAGAAAGTAAATCATCTATTGAGAAAGACAAACAGTAGTTAAACATGGTAGCAGTGATGTTTAACAGTTCATTCCAGTCCATTAACTAAAAGCATATTAGTGTTATGAAAATGGTATTTGCTCAAAAACAGCTGTTTTGTGTTTAAGCCCCAGGTCTGAAAGCGACCCATTTGCCAAAATTATTTCTCCAAGATTTAGCAAGGGCAATTTAGTACAGAAAGAATCTTCATATATGATGAAACTAAACTTAGTAAGCAATAAGTATTTTAAAAAATAATGCTGATAAACAGCCCATTATTGTATATTTTGATGTATAGATTAAATATATAGCATTGATATCTAATATAGAAAACATCCTGCTGCCCTAATTTTTTTATATAAATGACTTCAAATATTATTTTTTGGCAATCCATTGTTGAAACAATTTTCACTCAATGTTGCAAGCTATTTTATTTTTAGCTATTACATTTGCTTCCCAGAAAAGTCCAGCTGCAAAGATGTTTATTTCTTCATGTTGCAGAGGCTCCAAACTATGATTCAATTTGGTTCAGATGCATTAATGATAATTAAGCCAAAACAAAAATTAATATTCAGTGTTTAATACTGTAGATCTATGCTATGGCTAACCTACTAAAATTACATTGCAATCTTGATGTTCAAAGCTTCTATGTTGACTTTTTAATTACATAGTAAGCAATTAATATATGCTTGCTAATTGACTCTAAGAAGACTAGAGGCTACCTGTAGAAGTTTTGCTTTTATTAACCTTAGTTAATAAATTAGGTGTTTCAATATAAATGATTTCTTTTGTAATTCTATGTTTTTTATGTTATGCCTTTAAAAATATTATTCTGAAAACAGGTCCACAGCAAAACTAGAGTTCCATGGAACAAAAAAAAAGTTTAAGAAACATTGATGTTACTGAAATTTAACATTTATTTCAATTAGTTAAAAACATAATTCTGAGAAAGAGTCCAGAGGCTTCACCAGATTGCTGAAAGGGTCCATGATATACAGAAAAAACGTTAAGAACCTTCAATTTCTATTTATCATTTCATTAATGCTCGAGACCCTTGTATAATAATATGTGATTCATTTTTATTACATCTGTAAGGAAATAGGCTTGTTGTTTATTATCTTATTTTTTAATTCATTATTGTATAATGAAACCTACAAAAAGTTCTATTCCAATGCCTTGGAGTTGTGAAGGCAATCCTTGATTCTCAAAGGCCAAGGTAGCAACAGAGGGTCTCTCAGGTGTGAATGCTTTGAAAATTATTCCAGTAAAAGACCATATGTGCTTCCTGAAGATCAATCTAAGAAGGTATAGAGAGGATCATCACCAGCAGGCTCAATTTAATTCATGGCACTACTCTATGCTCTGGAAATACAAAGACAAAATGAAAACCCATTAAAGGTTCTTTCTATTTTTTATGAGGTGGAAGAAGGAGAGGAGATACAATATTCAGACAGACAAATAAATATAATTTGAAGTAAAATAGAGTATTAATAATTGGAAGGATAACGAAAGGCTTACTGAAGGAGCCAGCATCTGAACTGAGCCAAAAAGGAAGTTAAAAAAAAAAAAGTTCTGAATCTTATTTTTCTTTAAACCTTACCTTACATCTTAGAACGTGTATTGGTTCCAAGGCAGAGGTAAGGGGGGTTAAGTGACTTGTCCATGGTCACACAGCTAGGAAGTATCTGAGGCCAGGTTTGAATCCAGGACCTCCTGGTTCTTAATTTACTGAGCCACCTATCTTCCTCTTTATTATTTTTTTAAAAGCAACTCCTTTTTTATTACTATGAATGCCACAAACATTATCAAATAGGAAAATTCACTAAAAGAAAGGAAGGAAAAAAAGAATTAATTGCATATGAAACCACTTCTCCCTACTAAGCAGTTTATTTTTTATTTGTATATTTAAATTAAATGAGATAGTTCCAACATTCTCTTGCTATATTCCTTTCTGAACTTCTTTCTACTCTCTTCTCTTTATTAGTTTAGTGATTCCTTAATGTTCCTTTTTTTTTTAAAGTATTACCATAACTCCAATCCTTCAATCTTTCTCAGCTCTTCTCCCCAAAATAAAAGAAAAATGACTGATTAAATAGCTGGATGAGTAAATAAACAAATAAGAGCCCTCTTTACCCTTAATAAATTGGGCCACACAAAACAAACCCACAAAATCATTATACCTGGAAATAAATGTACTATAGTACAACTACCTCCCTGCCATAAAGTTGGAAACATGATTAATCAGACAAATAGGTGGTACAATGGATCAGAAGCCGGATTAGAGTCTGGAAGACCAGAAGATGAATCATGCCACATAATTACCAGCTATGTGACCCACAGCTTCTTATCACCTCAGATTCCTCATATATAAAATGCAATCTCTGCCAGTAATAAGGTTTTTTTCCTTTACAATGTTATAGTGATATAGACTGTTCTTGTTTTATTTCATTCTACATCAGTTCATACAGGTCTTTCCATGTTTCTTTGATTGGTCCACTTAATAATTTCTTATGGAAAAATATTACATTACATTCATGTATTATAATTTGTTCAGCCATTCTTGAATTGATGGGTAGCTTCTTCCCCATCTCCTGTATTTTGATGCAACAAAAAATGCTTCTATAAATGTTTTTGTACACACAGGTCCTTTCTGTTTACTATTTACTACTCATCTACTACATCTACTACTACTACTACTACTACTACTACTACTACTACTACTACTACTACTACTACTACTACTACTACTACTACTATATCTATAAAACTACTACTAGCTCTATTTACTATTCCTCTGCTTTGAGTAAAACTCAACATTTGGGGAAACTATGGCATTTGATGACTTTTAGATATCTAAAATCATTGGAAAAATAAATGTGTTAAAATGTGTCTGTTTCAGGGTGAATCTTTGGGTCATTAAAAGTACTTTCTCAAAATTTCTAGAACATAGTAAGCACTCGATACTTGGTATTTTCCCCCATTTATTTATTCGTTCAATCACTCTTAAATTCATGAAAAGGCCAGTGCCATTTAATGTCTAATTTAAGAGATGTTTTCTTTGTCATTCTTCCATTTAAGACCTGGGTTTATTCCTCAGACCAAGAGAGAGGATTGCCTTTTGGATATAGTTGTTGCTTCCCCAGGGTCTTGAGCTAATGTTCCTTTTTGGGGAGAGGTATAGTTCTCCCCAAATCTTCAGTCCTGTTCTTTAGTGTCAGAAAGCAGACAGACCTGATCTAAGTAGTAACAATTTTAATTGAGATCACCCAGGGAAGGGAGGAATGAAGGTATTGGGTGAGGAGAGTGGATAGCAAGAATCGCCATTTACTGACAGAGTGACCACCCCTAAATCTCAGGGGTCCAGGCTCTCAGTCTCAACCCCTCTTCTGGTCAGCTGCTGGGTTTGTCCTGAGCCAATCTGATTAGGATGATGGAGTTCAGGACAAATTGGGGACAGAGGGGTGGAAAATAATCCTTGAAGAGGATTGCCTCAGTAGATGGCTTCTTTCAAAGTCCAGTCTACAATTTTTGAGCTGAATAAGAGATTCAGGGGTTCACTAGGAAGTTGATGTCCAGGGGGATCCCCAGACTCAGAGATCCTTTTCTCAGGCTCTCAGCTGGAGGAGTGCAGTTGAGCTGGCAGTTTTAAGTTCCCACAGCTTCTGATCTCTCCCTGGAATCTTGGTTTTTTTCCTTCCTGTCCCTCCCCCATGTGGGCTGCTTCTTACTCCACTGGATTCAATTTCTCTCTTTTGTATTTTCCTCTCTTACGTTTCTAACTTCACATCATTTGTGTTTTCCTTTTTCTTTAATCATCATTTACCACTTGAGTTTAGGACATCATGACCTGTTGCCTACAGTATCTCAACTGCCACCTATCTGGTTTCTCTGTCTCAAGTCTCTCAGCATTGCAGTTTATTCTACACAATGCTGCTAAAGTAAATTTCTTAAAGCAAAGATCTGACTATGTGACTGTCCTACTTAAACAAATTCACTGGCTTCCTGTTGCCTCTAGTATAAAATATAAGCTTCTCTGTTATATTTTTAGCCCTACAAAATCTGGCCCCAGCCTCACTGGATGTTACTTTCCACCCTACACTCTTAAATATTAACAAACTGATTTTCCCTTTATTCCTCCCTCATGATCCTCCTTTTCCATCAATGTTCCCTTGCACTAGCCAACCTCATACATGGAATGAACTTTCCCTTTTGCTCATAAGTACCCCTCTTTTTCAAAATACTGAGACATCATTTTGAGTAGGATACCTTTCTTGGTTCCCTACTTACTAATATCACTCCTTTTAAAATGCCTTGCATTTAACTATTTTGTAATAACTATGTATATGTATTATTTTATATTTATGATGTATTATTTTTCTGTGTTCTTAGAATGGAAACTCTTTGACAGTGGAGATTGTTTCAGTCTTTGTACTTGAACCTAGCATAGAGGAGACATTTATTATTGCTTAATTAATGTTAAAAAAAAATGTGAAATTAGCCATGCAAATCAAATTAAAAGTTTGATCTCTAAATCTCTGGTCTGATTAGGTTCACATCTAGGCTTATGGCTGAGCCAATTTCAAGGAAAAAAAACCCAACAGAACAGTGATGGGTTGGCCTGGGTTATTTATCCCATCACTATGGTCAAGTATTAGGTGCTGAAAGGTGTGGGGGGAAGGATGGTTAATTCTGGAGTAGTTTATTTTTACACTTTAATTTGTTGCTTAAAATAGTCATTTAAAATAAATGATCATTAATTTACATGAAAAACTATTAAATGCACAATACTGTATTATTTAAACATGTTTTGGTAAATACTATTAACAAATTAGTTTCAAAGTAAATGAATCCTTCCATTGAAGACTCTCCCTCCCCCTTTCTTGCACCTTTTTTTTCTTTCTTTCCCTGAGTTCTAGGCTCTGCATATGTAGTTCCAGCTGTGGTAATTCCTAACTAAACTGAAAAGACTGTGAATGTGGTCCAAGGGATGAATCTTTATATTCTTTTGAGGAACAGACGACCAGTTAGCTAATTATTAGGATGCTGGTTATTAGCTGACAATTTTGTCTGGACCAAATTATGAGAAAAAAGAGAGCAATCTATTAGTTAGGAGCTTCACAGACCCTTTAGGCTCTCTAGTAGAAGCTGAAGTGTTGGGGGGCAGTTGAGTGGCTCAATGGATTGAGAGACAGGACTAGAGATAGGAGGTCCTAGGTTTAAATCTGGCCTAGGACACTTCTTAGCTGTGTGACCCTGGGCAAGTCACTTACTCCTCCACTGCCTAGCCCTTACGGCTTTTCTGCCTTGGAATCAATACACATGATTGATTCTAAGATGTAAGATAAGGGTTTTAAAAAAAAGAAGCTGAAGTGCTGCAAAAATGGCATCAGTTACTTGAATATAAACGATGTTTAATAAATGTTTGCAGAAGTATACCAATTAGCCTGTGAGGCAAGAAAGGGTGAAAAGAAAGAATTAATTTCTCCTTTTGGCTACAATTTTTTTTTTTAGAATATTTTCCTGGCTACCCCTCTATGAATATTCCTTTATCTATCTTACCAAATTCAAGGAATATATTAGAAAAAATTAAGTGTTTAAATTCTCAAAACCAAATAAATTTTATATTCAGGACACTTTTTCCCACTAACTTTGGTTCTAAATAGGAAACCAATGTTGCTCTGAGGCATCTAATTGTATATACTACACATGGTAAAATAAAAGAAAGTACAAAAAACATTACATTTCTCAAAATGTTTTAAACTAGCATTAAAAGTTTTATTGTGACATTGGCAAAAATTATTTACAATTTAAAAATATAAACTAAAACAAAATCTCACTGTTGATTTGTTTTGAGTTCAAGTATATTTTCTACATTTTCAGCCTCTTAAAATTACTAATATGAAGCATGGATAAAAATGAATGTATAATTTTCAAGATGTACTATAAAAGTATAGCAGATAAAAAAGGAAAACAATTATTTCTAATAAACTTTCAAAACATCTAATAATTTAACATCCAAATCTGTCTTCTTAAAAGAGATCTGCAGAGCACTATTAAATGTCTTCTCAAAGTTGAGCTATTCATGTTTCCTAACACTATGAAGTAAAAAAAATATATACCAGAAAGATATATAGTACTGTTACGGTGTGCCTACAATATGGCAAGTGAAAACACATGTCACATTATTTATATTATTAACTTAAATCATTGATGCATAACATAAATACTCTCTTAATAGAGCAAAAATTCTTAACTTGGGATCTCAGTTTTTCAGTATAATTCACCATATATTTTGTACACTGAAAAGCATTATTTGAGAAGAGATCCATATGCTCTACCTAACTGCCATAAAATACATTAGAGTTTTATTCAATGGCATATTTGATCCTTATCTACAAAGTTCTTAGGAAGAAAGCCTGTGAAATAGTAATAAACAGATGGTAATTTGACTATCGTGAAAAGAATCAAGGTAAATATGTCTTCAAATAAAGTGGAACTTCAGATTCCAACAGTATAGAGAAAGTTTTGCTCTTAGAAGATTATACCAAGAAAGTTCCTGCTCCAAACTTCCTCATTTGGAGAAATGAGTAAAAAAATCTAAGTAAGGACTGTGACCTCTTAAACTAGTTTTACAAAATATATGCTATTTAGTTTGGTGTGCATGAATCTATCAGCTGAAATACTTGCTAGCAAATTTGTAAACACAGATTGCTTCTATATTTAAATACAGTTCATTGACTCTACCAAATAAATGTAAAATTTGCAGCCAAAACAAAAAAGAAAATATCAAGACCCAAAGCTAAAAGTTAGCATAAAAATAGGCAAATGTTTTTATTTGTGTTTATGACAACATATGTATGTAAAATGATTTGTCAATTCCCAAAGATATTTGGTACACACACAAAATGATGAAACACACACACACACACACACACACACACACACACACACACACACACACACACACACCAAATAGGATTATAATACTACCAATCCTCCAATTGCTGATCATCTTAAAGATTAGCCTAGGACACTGATAGGTTATGTGATTAGTCCTGAGTCATGCAGCTAGTATATGTCCCAGCAGGAATTGAAGGCAGGTGTTCTGAGTTCAAGATTAGCTCTCTTTTCACTATGCAAAATTACCTCTGTGGACATCTGGGTACAATCAATGTCATGTGCTTATCATATTACTATATGATGGAAGCTTCTAGGGAGCTTTTGGCTATCTGTGAATACTTAACATGTAAAAAAAAATCAACTTTCATTTTAATATTGTCAAACAAAATGTGATAGAGTACAAAACAATCATTTTTACTGTGATATTTATATCTGACTCTAATTTATCTCAAAATAAGATACTTTCTAGACTGTTCCAATGGATTTACTATACAATAAATAGAAGAGACTTCAGCTCCATTTTTAACCTACAATTAAAACAGTCTCCCTTTTTTTCCCTATAGATAGCTACATGCATATTCTGAGTTTTTATCATATTCCTCTACAGGTATTCAAAGGACTGAAAGATTAGGTTATATATATATATATATATATATATATATAAAATGGAAGGGACTATTGATTTCAAGGTAGACAGAAACCATCTAACTGTGATGAGAACAAAATTTGGTTTGAAGCCATTACCTCACATAAAGCAAAAAAAAAAAGCAATAAATAGTCTGGGACAAAATTCTTAATCCTTTAGAGAGGTTATCTACTTCTAGATGAGCTAAGAGTCATATATCTGGATTTCTAAAAGGGCTCAAGAGCTGAATGGTTTATTTTTTTTCCCATTACAAAGCATCTACTCATTATCTTCTATTATCTAAACTATTTGCAACCACTGTGTTTTCACTCTGATTTGTTCCATATTTTATATGTGGATGTGTTTAACTGAGGGATCCTTTCTTGGATTTTGTCTCCTGTTTTTCTAGATGTCTATACTGGTCATTCTTCCTATATTGTCAGTAGTGTCTGTTATTTTGCCATCCTTACAAGCCCTTGTTAGTTGTATTCTATCCCCAACCAGGAGCCCTTCATTCCTATATTTTAAGCCATGGTCCAGAAACCCATATCCTATTCTTGGTCATCATGTTCTTAAAAAGAACTTTATTTCCCAGATTTTTCCATTTTCCTAGAAGCCTTCACCTTTACTGGATAGTAGTGATGAAGATTCTACACTATGACCAGGTGAAATTTATACCAGGAATAGTCTAATGGTTCAGTATTAGAAAAATCATCAGCACAACTGACCATCATCAATAACAAAACCAACACAAATGATATAATTATTTTAATAGAAAAATCTTTTGACAAAATATACTTATTCCTATTAAAAACACTAGGAAAAATGAGAATCAATGGAACTTTTCTTAATACCATGAGCAAGCATTTTCTGTAATGAGGATAAACTTGAAGCCTTCACAATAAGATCAAGGGTGAAGCAGGGATGACCATTTTCACAACTATTATTCAATATTGTGAAAGGCTTAGCTATTCCAGTCAAGACATTGATACAAGACAATTTCAAAGGACTCAAGACAAAGACAGAGAGAAGGCAGAAATACTCAAAATGACTTTGCTTCTGTTCTTTTTTTTTTTTTTACCCAGAGGAATGATCTTTAGATTGGAAAGGACAGAACAAAAGTGGTCTAAGAGGAAGTTGAAATACTAAGGGAGAAGATAGGAAGAGAGGACTGATTTGCTTTCAATAATATTCATTCATTTAGGCCCCAAAAATTAGATCATTAGACTTACTGAAAGGACTACCAGATATTAAGGACTGAATGACTTCTAGGATGTTCCAAAAATCAGAGGGAATAATTTTATGGGGAAAATAAGATGGATTCATCACTATTTATGCTGGTAAACTTCATTTTGGCTTCTTGAAAAATTCTAGAACATCTGATTTGTAAGTATTTTAAAAGGGTCATGATGACAATTTAAAGTTACCTTAAGACACATAAATGACAAATCACAAACTAACATTTCTCCCCCTCCCCCCATAGCATCAACAAATTGGTAGGATGAGGGGAATGCCATTCATGCTATATAAGTGGTTTTTAACAAGGTAATCAAAGCATGTTATCCTTATGTGTATGATGAAGAGATAATGGGTTACATAAAAAATTAGCTGTTACAAAAGTGAAGAAGATTTAGGACTATTAGAGTAATCAGTCTCAAGAACAGTATTTAATGGATTGACAGCAACTTGGAGGAAAGTTTTAGCAGAAGTTGCAGGCTATGTTCTATTTTAAATTGTGTTTTGTTCGAAATAAAGATTTGTGGATCAATGACTTAGAAGCATTTTCAGATGGCATACTTATCAAACTGAAAGACAAAACAAATCCAGGGGGCACAGACAACCCACTGAATTATATAAGAGGAGCCCAAAAAGATCTTAAAAGGCCGAATTTACTAAGATGAAATTTAAGAAGGATGAATATAAAGTCCTATAGTTGGTTCCAAAAAATGAACTGAAAAAGTACTAGGAGAGGGGGATGTGGGTAGACAAGTGATCCTGTGCAAATGATTAGGGGAGTCTTGATGGACTGTAAGCTTTATAGAAGTCATTTTGAGGATTCCTGATAAGGTTGTTGTTAGTTGTTCAGCTATATCTGGCTCTTTGTGACCTGATAAAGACTGTCCATGGGATTATCTCAGCAAGATACTAATGGTTTACCATTGCCTTCTCCAGTGTGCTCTCATTTTAACAGGTGAGGAAACTGAGGCAAAGGTTAAGTGTCTGAGGTCAAATTTGAACTCAAGATCTTCCTGACTCCAAGTGTGGTGCTATATCTACTCTACCATCTATTTGCTCCTCACAGAAACCAAAATAGTTTATTCAGTTTTAGGCTGCGTTAATAGAAGTATAGGAACCAAAATGAAGGAATTAACAGCCATACTGGATCCTAAGCAGGTGGACCACATCAGGAGGATTGTGGCTAATGCTGGGTGCCACACTTTAAGAAGGATATTGATCAAGCTGCTGCTGCTTGTCCAAAGGAGGAGAACAGGAAGGACTGTGGGGTCACTGAAGACCATGCCATGAAAAGACTGGGTGAAGGAATGATTATCTTGGGGAAGAGAAGGCTGGGGATAGGAGGGGAGAAAGGATGAGAGCACTTATCAAATACCTGAAAGATAATAGGATTATTGATTTTGAACAATAGGCATCTTCAAGGCCATCCATTCCAACTCACTAAATTTTATAGATGAGGAAATCATGAGCTCTTCTATAGAAGTAGAAGTCAATGTGTCTTAGCCCCAGAAGGCAGAGCTAGGAAAAATGGGATTAAATGCAGAAAAGAAGGTCTTAATTCAATGTAAGAAAAAAAAAAACTACTTTACAGCTAGAGCTGTCCAAAAGTAGAATGCGTTGATCTTTCTTTTGAGATGGCAGTTCCTCCCTTTAAGTGGGGGGGTCACATAACTACTTAACAAGAATATTATAGATGGGCTTCCTCAGCTTATACAGATGGGACTAGGTAACTGCCAAAGCCACTTTTAACACTTCATTTTCATGATTGTATTACAGATCCTTAACTTCTTTATGTAATGAGTAGATCATCATAGCGTTTCTATGTTGATCAGAACAGCAGAATTCAAGCTGTTTAAGAAAGAAAAAAGGCAATTTTGCAATAATTCTTGAAGAGAATTCTCCATATGATGATATTTTTCCTAATGAAGAAAGTTTCTCATTTATGGATCATGAGTTCTCCTTGGTGCTAGAATTTGTCCTGGAAAAAAGAAGAGATGAGAAGGGAAGCATATATGTGATTCCTGGGACAGCTCAGAAAGAGGGCTTTTTTAGGCTTCAATGACTGCACTGCAGCTGCTAAGGGGTGTGGAAGGGTAGAAGTATACTTTATTGGGGGCAGCTGGGTGGCTCAGTGGATTGAGAGCCAGGCCCAGAGATGGGAGGTCTTGGGTTCAAATCTGGCCTCAAACACTTCCCAGCTGTGTGACCCTGGGTAAGTCACTTGACCCCCATTGCCTAGCCCTTACTGCTCTTCTGCCTTGGAGCCAATACACAGTATTGACTCCAAGATGGAAGGTATGGGGTTATATTAAAAAAAAAAAAGAAGTATACTTTATTGAACCAGGCTAGAAGTGATAGTAGAAACACTCCATAGGGTCCTGTTGTGTATGGTAGAGAGGATTTGTCAAGGGTTATGTCCCTAACAGGTTAGGCCAGTGTTCTGTTTGCTTTGATTTTGATTCTTCACCACCACCACCACCCCCTTTTAGAGGTACTGAAACTCACTGATTAAAAAATCTCCCTTCAATATCCTTGTGGAGTATCCTATACTGCTACAGCTTGGCACAGTCCCACTTGTTAACTATTAGCTTGATATAAGTGTGCATTGGGGTAATGTCAGGGTCTGAGGAAAAAGGAAGGTATGTTGGAGAGAGGGGCAAAGCTGAACCTGAGAAGCCACAGCAATAGACCAGATCTGGGGGTGAGAGACAGTGAATAAACTAGGATGCCTGCCAGGCTGCGAGCCTGAGGGACTGGGATGGGATGGCCTATCCAGGAACAAGGAAGGAAGGAGGTGGGGAGGGTTCAAGGGGTAGGTAGTGAATTCCATTTTGAACATGAGGAGTTAAGATATCTACTAGACATTCAGTTGGAAATACCTAAAAGGCAGTTGGAAATGGAAGACTGGAGGTCAAAAAAAGGTGAAGGAAGAAGAGTTGGACTTGAGAACCATTGGCGTAGAGAATGTAGCTAAATTTATTGGAATTCATGAGATTATCAAGTGATCTGGAATAATGGGAGAAAAGATCAGGACCAGACAGAACCCTGTGGGATATCTATGGTTGGAAGGAATGTTCTATATACAAATCTGGCAAAGAAGACTGAGGAGGGGGCAGACAGGTAGGAGAACCAGGGGAGAGTAGTATCATAAAACCCAGAGAACATCAAGGTGAAGGACAGAGTGATGAGAGGTTCAATTGTGGCTCTGCCATTTTATTATCTGTCTAATTAAGAAAGTCCTGGTTAAGTCCAAGACTCGGGCTCTCTGATTTTAACTTCCTTATGTTTAAGATGAGAGGGTTAGACCAGATGTCCTCTATCTAAGGTCCTTTACAATTCTAACTTAATGATCCTATGAACATTACAATAAAATATTATGTAAACATATTTACAAAATAACTGTACATAATGAAAATTAGTTCAGATTTATATACTAGATTGATAAGATGTAAAAAGAGGAATTTCTAAAGCTTGTTCTAAATTGTTTTTGAAGTATCCTGTCAGACAAAAACTCCTATCAATTTCATATCTTCAGTGGAAAGTTCTCTTTAGTATTTCTTTTAAGTGTATATTTTCATTTTCTTTCTTATGATATGTTCAAAGTCTTTTCTTTTTATTTACTGTATTTGCACAAGAAGCAGATTTTTTTATGTTGGACAAATACAATATGCATGAGCATCAAAAATCCCATTTTTTTTTGGTCACAAAAAATAACGAGGTGCAAATTAAAGAAAGAAAGAGGCAAGAATATTTGAAAGCTCCATTTCTAACCACTTCTAGGCAGCACTAGAATACCCTAAGGCAAAAATAAAATCAGTGCCAAGACTGTAGAAAACACAACTGACTGAAGATCAGATACAGCTGTCAGTGTGAGGTAATTGTGTATAGGCTGCCAAGCACATCTAGAAATTTCTGTATGAATCCCATACTTATTGGCAAGGATTGCTTTGGGACTCAAGCCCAAATCAAACAGTGAAGGGTAATGTGATAGAGCACCCAAAGCTTAGACACAGCTGAATCCATCAGGCTGGTACCAAAGTCTACTCACTGGCTAGATGATTACAAAGAGCAATACCTAGGAAGTAGACACCACACAAACAGCTTCTGATATATATACATATATATATGAAGAAGCTACAATCAGAACTAAGAAAGGGGTCAACAGGAAATGAATTTATCTAGTAATTGCTAGTCTAACTCTAAAAATGTATGCATTCTACAAACTGGGTTATTTACAGTTGTTAAAGTGAGCATTTAGAACTGACATTTTACTATTCATTATGGTCAAGTTATTTTCCATAAAATCTCATGCAGGGGTAGGGAAACACATTAAAATACATATTGGTATATAGCACAGAAGTACAATTGTCCCAAATTCTTAGTTAATAGTCATATTCAGGAACATTGAAGGAATAGTTACTTATACAAAACCAAAACAAAAGCAATATTTAGGGGAAAAGAGGAATAAAAACATATATAGTTAGTTATACCTGTGTCTATAGAAGTGAGCTAGTCTTTGAAAAGAATATAAATCTCAGCTATACTCAGAATTTGTGGAAGGGACCTTACATGCTATTCTAACAAATACCCTCATCTTAAAGGTAAAGTAACTGAGACCCAGAGAGATTGATCAATCTTTTTCAGGTGACACTGCTCCTTAGTTATATAACTAAATTAAACTAGGGTTCAAACCCTGGTTTATTGCCTCTAAGTATTAATATTTATCTAATCATAACCGATTTTTACCATAACATAATACCATGTCGACATCAAACCATGTTTTCCCATTTGACTAACCTCTGCTTTTATGCTATGGTTTCTCTTCATTTCTCACTGAGTTTTGGCTGGCAGCAATTAATACTTTGTCACTAAGTTTTCACACACATCTGTACCTTCAGTTTCTCAATCAAGGATTTGGAGAATAAGAAATTAAAAGCAGCAAAGGACGTTAATTTATTTTTTAATAGCTATAAGACTTCATTTTATGGGAAATGATCAGCCTTTTGGACGCACTCTTTGATGCTGTTTGGAAGAGTGGGTCATGATGTGCACATGTTTTGGTTTTTTTTTTTAATCCTTACCTTATCTTATAATCAATACTAAGTATCTGGTCCAAGGCAAAACAGCAGTAAGGGCTAAACAAACTGGGGCTGAGTGGGGCCCAAAAGTCAAACAGCTAGGAAGTGTCTGAAGTCAAGTTTAAAACCAAGACCTCCCGTCTCCAGGCCTGGCTCTCTATGTTCTAAACCATCTAGTTGCCCAACAAAATGCTTCCTTTAAAATTAATCAATCTAGCATTTCCTGATCAGGCATGAAGTGTCTATGTCCTAATCTCTAGGAGATCAAAAATAAGTTGGAGGCACAAGAACTCCAGGGGTCCATAAAGTTATTATCAAGGTATTAAAATTCTATAAGGACAGGTGACACAACTGAACAATAAGGCAGAATTACACACACACACACACACACACACACACACACACACACACACACACACACGAATCTATCTACACCTAGCTATATGTATACAGACAGAGCTATGTACACATACAAAGTAATATCTCTGTTCAAGGAAAGGATTGTTCCAATGGCACACTTTGCTACTTTGCTACAGAGACTTTGCTACTGAAGATAGAGCAACAAATATGGGTTTTGAGATGCCGGAAAAGGACCCCTTAGTACAAAATGCAATTAAATGAAGGAACAAAAAAAAATCATTACACACTTACTATTTGGTTTATTTTCTCTGATTTATTGCAATCTTTTCCAATAATTTGTTTGACCTAATTTTCATTCCTAAATGTACCCTGCCCTCCTCACCAAGTCATCCCTTAAAACTAAGGATAAAAAAGGAAAGAATGAAGATTAACAAAATTCTCTAGCATATCAGTGAAGTCTGACAATATCTGCAATGTTTCCCATACATACTGTGGACCTAGCTTAGTGCTCAGTACTAAAGTACATAACATTATCCCTGCTCTTTTGAGTACATTCTAATTTCAGTGATGAAATTTCAATGAGACTAATAAGCATTAATTGACTACTGTGTACTGGGTACTGTCCTAGATTATTACAGATATATATATTTAAAAAAAAAAGTCCTTGCTCTCAAAGTTTCCCAGAAGGGAAAAATATACTATAACAGATAAATAAAATTTATATAAAACAAATACAGAGCAATTTTTGAAGGTGGCACTAACAACTGGGACAAGACTAAGACTGGCCTAATACAGGGGGAGACCTGGGGCTAAGCCTTGAAGGAAGTGAGGGAATTTAAGATATGGAGCTATAATAATTAAAATTGGGTGGCCAAATATAATAGTTAAAAATTTGGCTTGACAAAAATAATAAAGAATTGTTGTGGTCACCATTTATAAAAGTTAAACTAGGAGTCAGTAGACTGTAAGTAGCTCTTAATAATTTAATTTAATATAAATATAAGAAGGGAAATGTATGAGGGAAGTAGAAAATATTTCCTAGTCTACCACCCTAGAGCTCCTATCTGAAGAAGTTCAGCTCGCTCCCTGACAAAGTTCTGATCTCCATGTGGAAGTCCAGTCTCCTCTTCAACAAGGGTCTCACCAGCATAAGCTTCTTCCTTCAGCTTGAGTCACAAAGCCGAATCTATGCAATGCAGAATGTTTCTTCTGCCTGACTCACCAATGCCAAATGTATCTTCGTAAAGTGCCTTGTACAATGAATCGCTAAAAAAAAAAAAAAACCTCTTCAGCTGACTTCCTCCTAAAATGCCTCCTCAGGAGTACTTAGGCTGGCTTTTTATAAGCAGTGTCTCCACATCACTTTCTGCGGCTCTCCCACTTCACAGGAACCAATCACAGCCTCCCAATTTGCCTGGTGAAGGGGCAATGCTTGTGGTCTTTGTAGGTGTGAACTTTTTTCTAGTAAAAGGCTCTTATTAACCAAATGTGAAAGGAGAGGTACTTCAAATATTTGATTGATTAACTTAAAATAAGCAAAGAGAGTTTTAAATTCTCTTTCACAGAGCCTGGGAGGGAGAACATTCCAGGAATAGAGAGTAGCATGTGCAAGAGCAAAAAGGAAAGGTAAGAGAAATGGGCCAACCAGACATGAATTTGAATCTTGCCCCTGACACTTGCCAGTTGTATGTGACCTTAGACAAGTCCCTGACCTTCTCTGAGTCTGTTTCCTAATCTGTTACAACCCTGACCATCTTCTTGCCATTTGCCCCAATATGACACCGGTAGACCCCTCTCCACTTTCTATCCTCTCTCTATGCCATCTCCATCCTCTCTACACACAGAGTAAGTTCCCTGTGGGCAGAGGTTCTTTCGATGATCTTATGAAATTAAAAAAAAAAGAAGAAGAAGAAGATTTGGACTCAGTGGCAACTGCAATGCTTCAGGAACAGCAGCAGTCCATGGCCAGTGTATATGCACTGGGAGCTTAAAGACACATTGAGGACAGACACCCTGACAAAAGGCACCTTTGGGAATCTGAAATGGCAGTGACCCTCTGAGCACACTTTGGGAGCATTATGCATGAGGACTCCACAAAAAGGAGAAAAGGAATCTCATTAAGTCAGGAGATAGGAGTTCATCTTTGCTCCACATCATTCTCTCTATGCTGGAGCCCACTTTTCCATGGATGTGGTAGGGAATCTGTGGGGAGTATGTCTCAGATTTTCTATTGACTCCTATAGTAGTAAATCCCTCTGTAAAAGCTACTTAAGTCAAGCCATCTACTACTCAATGGAGAGTGTTAGAGAGGGGCTTATGAGCAACAGTATTAGGAACCTTCAATACCTTTGGGAAAGCCCTATAATCACAAAAGGAAGGGTAGTCAGTTTGGGCTGGGGGACCATATCTGTCACTCTAAGTGGCATATTGGGGAGAAAACTCAAAGTGGGGTTTATATGTATATACATATCTTCTTGAAGGCAGCGGTAGTGCCTACTCTTATCTTTGTTTCTCAGATCATTTTTATCTTACATATAACAGGGAATCAATACATGATTACTGATCTGCCATTTAACTGAAGGAATAGCAGACAAACTTACTCACTGATTTTACTTATTTTTACTTTTTATAAGCTGGTATTATGTGCCTGGAAGTTATAGTTATAATTCACATTTCTATAGTGCTTTGAAGTTTCAAATAATTTCCCTCACAATAACCCAGTGTGGTAGATAATTCAATCATTATTGTCCCTTTTTTCCAGAGAAGGAATTTGAATCTCTTCCTTGAACCTTAAGAGATTTGTCCATTGTCATAGGATGAAAATTGAAATTTGACCTAAAATGAATGCCAAGTCCTTACACTATACCACAATGCATGGCATAATTTAAGTTATTTAATGTCCTTGGAGTTTTAACTCATTCAATTTATCTTCTGAGGATAAGGACAAATCTAATCTCATCTGTATGAATAGCTCCTGTGAATTAGGTTGACAGCATTACACATGTCTCCCCATTACTGTATCAACTTATAATTTGAGCATAACAATCTGTGGATTTGGAGGAATCTGTAGTAGAATCCAAGAATTATGAAGTCCTTGGGGTTATTTTCAAATATATTAAAGGCACTTTGCTTCTTGGTCAGAAAAAAAAAAGGGATAAGGTGAGGAAAGGGAAAAAAGTCTGGCTAAAATAGGAAAAAAGAAACAAAAGACTGAAATAAAGCTGGCCTCAATAACAATGAGATTCAATGCATTTTTTTCACAAAGGGGTAAAGCTAGCTATATGTAAACATACTAGCCCCAGGAAATCATAGCAGCAAGATGTTAAGAGGAAACTTTTAAAAAGTCTATTTTTTTTTTCAAAAAGAACAGATACAGCCCTAGGCTAATTTAATAATCTAGATAAGCAGCAATATGTACATTTAAAAAACAAAACAAAACTACAACTGGATATGCTGGAGACCTTTTAAAAAATTCTAATTCTGAAACACAATTCTATACATTTTATAAGAATGAATATATCTGAACACACACACACACACACACACACACACACACACATACACACACACACACACACACAAAACAACAACAACCCAGCTGAAATTACTTAAAAAATCTGATATGGGCTTTAAAAGTTTGGAAAAAAGTTACCCCATATTAAAAAAATACGTTGGGTGTACTTTGTGAAATGCCTGAAAGTTAAATAACTAAAGATGCCTCTTAAAAGTGATGGGATCTTTTATACAATCCCAGATAAGCAATAAAAAAAAATATCACCATGCTTATTTTCTTTTAATAACCCTTACCTTCTGTCTTAGTATGAATTCTAAGACGGAAGAGAGGCAAGGGCTAGGCAATTGGGGCCAAATGACTTTGTCCAGGAAGTATCTGAGGCCACATTTGAATCCAGGCCTTTTTGATTCCAGGCCTAGTGCTCTATATCCACTGTGCTACCAAGCTGCCCCTCACCATGTTACTGAGCCATAATTTGGTACAAGAGATAGGTAGAAAATCTAAGAATCTTAGTTCTTTATCTTTACTTTAACTATTAAAAAATTTGATTCCGGAAGTATGATGATGGCAGGGTTTAAAGGGAACTCTAGAAAGATATTCCAAGTATTTACCGAAAATCTTATGACCCCTTATTCTTCTCTGGACTATCTCCCAAATCAGTTGGTATAGTATCTTGTGAATAGTATATGCTCAATAAACATTTATAAAAGAATGAATAAAATATGCCATATTAAAAAAATATCTTTTCCTCTGATAGAATAATAAAGTGGATATGAAAGAAAACAAAGAATGCCTGATTAGACCAGTAGAATAGGTTCAAATGATTAAACCACATTATTGGATTTGGTTGTATACTAATAAATGAATATAAGGACAGGAGCTAGATATGTAATTTCATTGGCATAGGGTACTTCTAGGTAAGGAATCTCCCTTCTCCCAGTATAGGTTGTCATCTCCCCTGAAATTTATTTTCTTAAAGAGGTGCCTAGAGTACTGACTTGGTAATTCACTTGTCCAGGGTTACAAAGTCAGTATGTCTCATAAGCTGTATTTGAACCCAAGTACCCCAGACCTTGATGCTGTTTCTCTAATAACTACCCTGCAAATAGCTGAAACCAAAATAAAATAAAGCCACCCAGAGTCATCATCTTTGAGACTTTTATCAGGGAAAAAATTTCTACTATATTAGAAGCTTCCATTAAAAATGAAAGAAAATAAAAAAGAATCATGCATTAATATAGTAAAGAAAAGAATATCAGACATTAAAATTTTTTTAAAACAAAACAGCTTTATGGAGACCAGCATGAACCTATAAAAATGTCATTTGTGTCTAGCAAATTAGAAACTTGGTATGCTCTCTTAACAATGCTGTTCTGGACGTAACCTCAATGTTCCTATTCTGACTTTTGTACATTTATCCTCTTTTCTCTCCACAGGAATATCTTGGCTGAAATAAAAGACCTTGTACCCATAATTTTATTATGGACTAGTGGCATTTGATCACCTCTAGGAAGTGGCAGTAGCTGTACAAATGTTCTATACCACTGTTTAAAACCTATCATACTGATACAAAGAAACAGAGGATAGAACTTTACACAATGATTTGGGAATTGTAAACTAGAGGAAGAGTTCAGTAGGCATAGGCTCAAGCAAGCTGTGAGTATCTACACTGGCTTCTCACCTAGCACTAAGCAGGGTGTGAAACATGTCCAATGGCTTAAAAGAACCCAATGAGATGCTTTTTGGACACCTTCCTATACAAGCTAAACTCTTTTCTCCTGCATATATATGATTATTAGGGGGAGATACTTCTATTACTACATATATACAAGAATTGCAGAACAAATTGTGTGAACTCTATGAATCCAGAACTGCAGTACAAGTAGGGCCTATAGACTTTTCACTTCATGACCTAAACCCAGGAGACAAGGTATACATAAAGAACTTCCAGCATAATGGAGCAGCTCAGCCTTCCTGGGAAGGTCTGTTTCAAATACTGTTAATCACTCCAACAGCTATAAAAATTGAAAAAAAGGACTCTTAGATTCATTGCTCACATGTAAAAAGAGCAGCTTCTATTGAAACTGATTGACTATACCCTATAACTCAACTAAGTTGATCTGAATTTTGGTCAACACTCTCCTCATGGGGGTATCTTAAGGGGGATTGTATAATTGCCATAAAACTAAAAAAAAATCTTTTGAGAAAGAAACCTTTAAGGAAAGAGAGCTTGAAAACTCTTTGGATCTAGAAGATGAATTGTTTGAAGAAGGCACCATGAAGATGGCTGAAGAAAAACCTCCACAGCATCAGAAGATCCAGCATGAACTTTGGAGTATAACTTATTGAACTTCAAGGGATTGAACACAAGTATTTTGAATGTAATTGCCACAGGGGATTGCCCCTTAATTGGCTTATTGTCAATGCACCTAGCAAATTATTGGTTTGCTCTCTCTCACTCTTATCTCCTTTATTTCCCTTTTATCTCTAATTATTGAATATTGTATTCACCTTTAACTAGAAGATCTTTACAGATACAGGATAGTTAAGTAAAATGATTCATTAGGGAGACCAGTCTCCCAAAGAATCACAGGGAGAAAAGTGAAGGGAAATTCTTGGTTCTCTTTGTCTATTCTGAGTTTACACTTGTGAAAAAGGGAATCCTTTATTCTCTTTGCCTAGTTGGAGTTAAAACTTTGGTTAACACTAACTTAAGTACCTCACTAGATTGTGAAGACAGGATTAACTCTCCTTTGTCTACCTTTTGATTGAATCAACATAAGTCTGAACTAGGTAGAGGAGCTCACAAACCACTTAGTGAATTCACATCCTACTTAGTGCTAGGTGAAAAGCCAGTAAGATACTTGGAGAGAACCACCCTTTTTTTCTAACCCAATCAGCCAGAAACTTTTGAGTTCTTTTAAGAGTTCAAATACTCAGAAAGTGTGAATCCAAAGATGACAACTAAGAAATGTGTGAATCCTAGGAGGAGAATTAACACCTTTAGAGGTGAGAAGTCATTCCCACAGACACTGCCCTTGGGTAGTGCTGGACAATTTGGAAACTGTGATTGGCTCCTGTGAAGAGGGGCAAGGACAGGAAACCACCATAAAAGCCATGAAATCCTTCAGCTGGGGCAGTCTCATGAAGTTGAGTCTCAAGGAGAGTATCTCCTGGAGATAGTCTGCAAGGAAACTTCACTGGAGACTGTGGCATGGACCATGACTTCAACTTAGACTCTGGCTCCTGGACTACTTCATTGGGTGAGTGTAACAGTCTCATGAAGTTGAGTCTCGTGGAGAGTGTCTCCTGGAGATAGTCTGCAAGGAAACTTCACTGGAGTCTGTGGCATGGACCATGACTTCAACTTAGACTCTGGCTCCTGGACTACTTCACTGGGTGAGTGTAAAGGCTGACTCCCTTCCTAATTTCCTAAGAGACTAGCTTCCATCTTGGAGGAGGCTACAAGGTTACTCACTACTGGCCCTCCTGACTGAGGACTAGTATAGGTATTTTCTCTAACCTCTTTCACATTTCTCTGCTTTATTGTTTCCCCTCTATTTTGGTAAATAAACTTTCGACTTGAGATATAATAATTTTTGCAACCACATTATTTCATATAATTTAAGTCCAACCATTAAATTTAACATTTACAGGTCTAACTGTTGCCTGAGAGAGGCATGTGGAATCTTTCACAATGGGTCCAAGGCTTGAGACAAAGCAGACTGGGTTGTTGGAAAGGGCACTCAACTCAGTAAATTAGAAGATATTCAGAACCTAACAGATGAAATTCAAGCCGTTATCTATTCTTGTTGTCATTCTGTTGAGCTGATGTTAACACATAGTGGGAATAGAATGTTGAAGTCACCACATCAAGTCACTCCAATTTTTAGTGGAGGTGCTAATAAGCAGAAAAATGGAGGGGGAGGAAGAAGACCAGGATGGACAAAGCACTGGGGATTCACAAGTGGCATTAACTGGACCTGGTATTTATTACAATTACTGGCACTGACCCTAAGAAAGTTTTTTGCCACATTAGCAATTTTGAAGTTGTTTTAGACTAAAATATTAATTAATATATGTGGAGTGCCTATAAAGTAGTGAAACAGAATATGGACTCATATGTCAGAACTAATTCATAACAGATGAAAGTTGTCTTTCAAATTTCATATTTGGAGACTTTCTACTTAGGATAACAGAATCATTCCTGGATGTAGAACAAGCAAGTCTGACACCTTCATTTTACAGATGAAGATGTTAATAGCCCAGAAAGTTAAGTTACTTTCTCAAGGAACATAAATAGTAATGGTCCCTGACAGGTCTTCAGCCTAGTATCAGCACCCTTTCTGCTCTCCTATTTTTATTCCAATAATGGCTTTTACTCATCTTTGAAATTCTCTTTGAAGACAGTTTACAAACAACACAAGAAAATCAATCACATTAAGTGGAACCATGGCAAGTTGTATGGAGTGATGGCCACATAACCAGGAAGATCTGGGTTCAAACTCCATCTTTTACACTGACCAGATAGGCAACTACAGGCACATTACTTTATGTCCATGAACTTGTGTCTTCCTCTAGAAAATGAAGATCATGATACCTGAATGACTTACCTTATGGTATGGTGTGGACTCAAAGGAGATTCTTTGTGTATATGCATATATAAATACACAAAATAGATATACATATAAAACTTATATATTACAGATACATATAATGCATGCATACATTACAATACATACATGCATATAGATGCTTGGAATATAAATCAAAATAGATGCCAAAATTTAGTAAAGCAGTGACATCATCAAAGGAATATCACGTCACAAAATGACTACTCTGAAGGTGACACCATACTTTTGGATGTATAAATTGTAGTAAATTTGTTAAAATTTGTTTTTTGGCTGCATTTGGTTTATCCTACCTTCCCCCACCCCCCCACTCCAAAAGCATGATATTTAAATGAATATTTATTTTTAACCAAAGTGGAAGTATACCAATTGATTCATGAATTTCCAAATATTGATAAAATGCCATGTGTCATTTGTTATTTTCATAATATAGGTAATATGGTTTTAATTATACAATATTGCCTATACAATCAGGCCAGTGCTTAATCAGACAGTTTCCATAAACAAGACAGTTTTTGGATTGCATGGGACTTATTACCTTAGAATGTCCTGAGGAGTATTTGTAGCCCTTGATGTACTCTTATTTAAATTACAGTCTTTTTAAAGAATGGATACATAAACTATTTTCCAAGGAGAAAAACTAGACTGATTGTGCTGTAATGGTAATCTTAGAAATTCATCTCTCTTTCTGGGTGGCCTTTTATAGTTATTCTTTTCTCAAAGGTTGCTAATATTTATACAAGTTAAATTTCCTAGATTGTCATGCATTTGTCTCAAGGATTTGATCTGCATATAGTGGGTTTACTTGGCTTCCATTAATAATAATATTGCATATAATATCATATACTATTTTATATATATTACATATGTCTATAATACAGCACTTTAATGCTTACAAAGAAGTGTCATTTCATTTGATCCTCATAACAATCCTGTGGGCATTGTTGTTGTTGTTTAATAATTTTCAGTTGTGGTGGATTCTTCATGACCACATTTGGGGTTTTCTTGAAAAAATACTGGAGTAGTTTGCCATTTCCATCTCTATTTTATTATACAGATGAGGAAACTGAGACAAATCAGGTTAAATAACGTTCTTGGGGTCACCCAATTAGTAAGTTTCCGAGGCCACATTTGAACTCAGATCTTCCTGATTCTGGGCCCTTCACTGTGTCGCATGGCTAGCCCTTCTGTGAACTAGGTGTTCATTTTATCATCTACAATTTTACAGAAGAGGAAACTGTGTTAAGTGACTTGCCTGGGGCCACACAACTAGTAAGTGACTGAAGTAGACTTGAGCCTCTAGACTTCCTAATCAAAATATGATCTTTTCAACAGACTGTGGGCCCTAATGATCCCTTTTGGCTGTATCTGTTTATTAACAGCATGGTTTATATGAAAACAAATAAAAATGAAGATTTGTAAAAACATGAACAGAGAAGGTAAACTTGATTCAGAACCATGCAAGAAAATGACTCTCAGTGCTAAAATTGTACTTAATGCAACTGACCTAATTCTGATATTTTTTAGAATCCCCACCTTTACTTCAAGTTCTGTTCATATGGCATCTCTTGCCTTCCCAGATCTTATATGTATAATCACTCTCCCTCTTCTAACTCTCCATAATGGACTCAGCTGCTTGTATGTTATAACCCACAACAGAACATGAACTCCTTTAAAACAGAGACTGGTCTTTTTTTTTCTTTGTATTTCCAGAATACAGTACATTATCTTGCACACAGTAGGCACTTAATAACAGCTCACATTGAAATGAACAGTAGTGCATTAAGATTACTTGCATGTTGAGGGCAGCTGGGTGGCTCAGTGGATTGAGAGTCAGGCCTGGAGATGGGAGGTCCTGGGTTCAAATCTGGCCTCAGACACTTCCTAGCTGTGTGACCCTGGGCAAGTCACTTAACCTCCATTGCCTAGCCCTTATTGCTTTTCTTCCTTGGAAGGGAAGGGTTTTAAAAGGAAAAAAAAAAGAAAGAAAGATCACTTAAGCACTGGTCAATAAGAAGACTGAACTGGATAAGACAAGTTAGGAGGCTAATGAGATGGTTACAACAGGAAGCAGCAAGGGCCTGAAGAGGGGTGATGTATACAAGACATCATGAAAATGGATACCATGGCACTTGGCAAATGATCAGAGAAGGGTAAAAAATTCAACCAAGTTTACCAAAAGGGACCAGGAAAATGGGTTCTGATTAACAGAAATTGAGATGGAAGAATTAGGTCTGGGATGAAGATAAGAGAGGAAGAAGGATGTTTGGGACAAAATGAGTCTGAAGTCTCAGAAGACACCCATCTAGAAGCTGGAAATTTGGGGCTGGTGCTCTGGAGAAAGACATAGAAGTCCTCTGCATAGAGATGATCAGTGGATTTATCTTGGCTACAGATGAGGCTACTGCGAGGCTCAGCTTAGAGAGAGGAAGAAGAAGGTGCTACCCTTAAAAGAGAGAAGGCAGATGGGGATCCAAAGACAAAAAAGAGTCAAAGATGTAAAAGATGACCATGGAGTGTACTGTCAGGTTAGACAAGGGAGGAGAACTGAGAATAATGTCAGGCTCCATAGTATCAAATACTCTAGAGAAATCAGAGAGAATGAAAACAGAGGGAAAAAACAAACAAACCATAGTTGGTAATTAGAAGATCAATAGAGGCAGTGTGGAATAGAGGCTAGTGAGTTTGTCTTAGAACCAGGAAGAAGTAGGTCCAAATCCAGCCCCCAACACATCCTGGCTATAAGACCCTGGGCATGTCACTAAACCCTTTGGTGCTGCAGGCAGCTTTTCCAAGGCTGTAATTAGAAAAAAAGTTAGAAGTTACCAACTTTCAACCATTGGTAAAAGGCCCTTCCTTGACTCGGAGTTCCTTATATCAATGAAATCAGAGGTAAAGTCCTTATCCTAGTAAGAGCATCATTAAAACCCTTCACAATCTGTTTAGAAGGGACAAAAGCCAGATTATGACAGGCTGTCAGTGAATGAGAGGAAAGAGAATAGAGTAATAGACCTAATTTGAAAGTAGCTAGTCATGAATTTTAATTTGAACCATAAGCCTGATGCAATTAAATTCAAGAAATATTGATCACCTGATGTGTCCAAAGTACTGTGCAAGCCTGTTCTCTGTTCCTATGGTACTGACAGTCTGGGAGAAAGATATGATACACACTCAGGAAAATTAGAATACAAAACTCTATATAAGTATGTTACAGAGCTATTCAAAAAAAGCATTATGTGGGGTCCAAGGAGAAAAAGATAAACTTCTGAATGAAAAAGAAGTAGAATTATTACCAGATGACTAAGACTAAGCAGATTGGGAAAGGCTTCAAGGGAGTGCGATGCTGCTCAGAAGATCCAGAATGAACATTGGGATGTATTGATTGAACTGAAGGGGGTTGAACACATTTATTATGGATGTAAACTCTTGTGCCAAAGGGAACTGCCCCCAATTGGCTTTCTATCAATGTGCCTACCAAATCACTGGTTTTGTTCTCTCTCTCTTTTATTTCCCTCTCATCTCCAACTATTGTAATTTCCTTTTAGAAAGTAAAATATTGTATGCACCTTTAGCTAGAACAGTGGTTCTCAACCTGTGGGTCACGACCCTGGTGGGGGTTGAACGACCAAAACACAGGGGTCACCTAAAGCCATCGGAAAATACATATTTCTGATGGCTTTAGCCACTGAGAAATCACGCTACTTTTTACAGCAAGATCTCAGAAAGAACGGGGACCCTGCTGCCCAAACATTGTACTTTAGTTATCTATCAGCAGCCCTCCCCCTATGAGGGGCAATGGATTTACCCTGTTGCCTGGAGACCAGACTCAAACAGAGACCCAGAGAGAGCACCCGGGCGCTGGCTCCAGAGGGGTTAAGAATGAATCCTGGAGAAGATAACGGAGCCGTGTAACCCCAGCAAAGTGAAGCCTCAGCTTGAGCTGGAGAGAGACGACAGGAAGAAGAAGGCAGCATCTATGGACCCCTTCCCCAGGCAGGACTCACCTCCCGCCCCAGCACTCAGGCTGCCTCCTGCTGGATTAATATTTCTCAACATTAAGTATTGTTTTTGTGATTAATCACTATGTTTAAATTATGTTTGATTTGTAGCAATGAGAATACATAATGCATATCAGGTATTTACATTCCGAATCATAACTGTAGCAAAATTACACTTTTGAAGTAGCCACCAAAATAATTTTTTGGTTTGGGGTCACTGCAACATGAAGAACTGTATTGCGGGGCCACAACATTAGAAAAGTTGAGAACCACTGAGCTAGAAGATCTTTAGAGGTATAAGCTAGTTATATTAAATGATTCATTGGGGAGACTAGTCTCCCAAAGAATTACAGGGCGGGGGGGAAAGGATTATGAAAGGGAATTCTTTATTCCCTTTGCCTATTTTAAGTTAATCAAACAAGAAACTCCTAATTAATACGTTGTTAGTCATCAAGTCAAGAAAATACACAAGTCACTTAGAGAGCTCCACCCTTTTAACTCAATCAGTCAGAAACTTGTGAATTCTTTGATAAGAGTTTATACCCTCAGAGGATGAGAGGTGGGTCCCACAGACACTGCCCACCTGGGCAGTGCTAGGCAATTTGGAAGCTGTGATTGGCCCCTGTGAAGAGGGGAAAGGACAGGAAGTGACATGAAACAGGACTATAAAAAGTCCAGAACATTCTATCCTGGAACTTTTCCTTTGGAGTCTCTGCTCCTTGGGGTTTCTCCTTTGAAATTCTTCTTTGGAGGATGGCTCCTTGGGATCTTCTCCTTCAGACTTCTGGCTTGGAGGGATTCCTGCCTTGGTGGCTCTGCAAGAAGACCTTCTCTGCTTATTGGCACTTCATTAGGACACTCCCTTCAGCATGAGTTCTGTCTCTCCAGACTCTTTTCTTTGGATCATGCATCAGCTTGCTAGTAAGTGTCTTGGATTTCCATGTGGAGAATGGAACTTTGGTGGGAACAAGCTGAATTTCATCGGATCAGCAATTAGGGTAGGTTAGGAAAATCTTTACCTCTTTCCCTCCTACATTTCATACTTCAATTCTTTCTCTTCTCTGTTATAAATAAAAGCTAACAGTTTTTTGTTTATTTTTCTTGGCTCAGGGATAATATTTTTAATTTGGTGTCCACAATATTCAATTTATAACTCTCTTATTTAGGCAAAACCCTAATTTAACCCGTATAAGTGAAATCCCTATAGTATAAAATAATATCATGTTCTACCAACTAAGACATTAATTAATTATGTACATTTTTTTTTCAGTTTACTTGCAGCACTTTTATTTTTCCTTACACAATGACATGTTGGGCATTACAATTTTTAACTCTTATGATAACTTACAAATTTTGGTATTCTACTGTCATGTGAGAACATTAAGGCAATGTACAAAAATCTTACATAAATTAACTAGATGCACAAATTTACAGAGGTTGTAAATGCAACTTTTTTGCAACTCAAGGTTGAGTAACTTAGCCCCATGACTTAGGGGGAAAACAGTGGGTTAAAGAAAAATGAAAAAAACAATTCCTAAGGATTCATTATGTATTCCTGCTAGGATGATGGCAAGATGTAACATACATTTAATAAACTCTTGCCAGCCTTAGGAGAGAAATTCTGCAAGTCAACTCTTTTAGATGCTGGAAATCTGACCTTAAGATACCCTGTACAGATCTGATGCTTTATAGAACTAAACTGTACAGCTGTTGAGTGTCAACCAGCCAGATATTGCCATGTTATCAGGTCGATTCTCTATAGAAGTTAACTCAGCCTTACCTGTCAAAATGAAGTGACCTGTATCAGGGTTTAGATCAAAGATATGTACAAGGTATGCTAAAATGTACACCAAGGGAACAACTGTTAACTTGAATACGAGGTCAAATCAGTAATGGTTCAACAATCTAAAAAGTGCCAATATTTGTCTAATATCAGATACAAACTTCCCCAAGGACAAGTTTCTTTTCAAAGAAGGCTTATTCCAGTTTCATGAGGCTAACATGAGGTGTATATTTGCCAACACAAATTTTTACTTTGTGAATACTCGTGCAGCAAATGCTACGCATCTGCTAGCAGTCCATTTAGAAGCATTTGCGATGGACAATGGATGGGCTAGATTCATCATATTCCTGCTTGCTGATCCACATCTGCTGGAAGGTGGAGAGAGAAGCCAGAATAGAGTCACCAATCCAGATGGAATACTTACATTCAGGGGGAGCAATGATCTTAATTTTCATTGTGCTAGGTACCAGGGCTGTGATTTCTTTTTGCATTCTGTCAGCAATTCCAGGGTACATGGTAGTACCACCAGACAATACTGTGTTGGCATATAGATCCTTTCGGATATCAACATCACACTTCATAATAGAATTGAAAGTGGTCTCATGAGTGCCACAGGATTCCATTCCCAGGAAGGATGGCTGGAAGAGGGCCTCTGGACACCTGAACCTCTCATTGCCAATGGTGATCACCTGGCCACTGGGAAGCTCATAGCTCTTCTCCAGGGAAGAGGATGAAGCAGCAGTGGCCATCTCCTGCTCGAAGTCCAGGGCAACATAACATAGCTTCTCCTTGATGTCCTGAACAATTTCCCTTTCAGCTGTGGTAGCAAAGCTATATCCTCTTTCTGCCAGTATCTTCATGAGGCAGTCTGTCAGGTCATGACCAGCTAAATCTAGATGAAGGATGGCATGGAGAAGGTCATAACCCTCATAGATGGGCACAGCATGGGTGACACCATCACCAGAGTCCATAACAATACTAGTGGTACGACCAGAGGCATACAGAGACAACACAGCCTGAATAGCAACATACATGGCTGGAGTGTTGAAGGTTTCAAACATGATCGGTGTCATCTTCTCTCTGTTGGCCTTGGGGTTTAAGGGAGCTTCTGTAAGCAGAACAGAGTATTCCTCAGGGCCTACACAAAGCTCACTGTAGAAGGTATGATGCCAGATTTTCACCATGTCATCCCAATTAGTAACAATGCCATGTTCAATCGGATATTTCAGAGTCAGGATACCTCTCTTGCTCTGGGTTTCATCACCAACATAACTGTCCTTCTGCCCCATTCCCACCATGACACCTTGGTGTCTTGGGTGTCCAACAATGGAGGGGAATACAGCCAAGAGCATCATCCTCAGCAAAGCCAGCTTTGCACATGCCAGAGACATTTTCAATGACAAGAGCAGCAATTTCTTCTTCCATTTTTATTCAATCTGAGGTTGCAAACTGTCTTAGTCTGAGAAATTAGAGCCAGGGGGAAGGGAGGAGGGCAAAAATTGGGGAAACGTCCAAAGTAGCCTATAAGTGCTGCCGGCTACCACTGAGTGAGCTATGTACTACATTTGAAGGGATAGAAATTCTTAATTTGCCCACTGAAACTTCTTTATTTTTCCATCTAAATGTCCTATACTACACAGAGGGAGATTATAGCAATTTATTATGAATATACTTACACTTAGAAAAAAGATAGAAAGTAAAGAAATTTCATTTCTTTTACATTCTGAAATTTTAGATATTATTATGTATCCTTGAATCCACTTTTGTTCAGTCATTTTTAGTTGTGCCTGACTCTTTGTGGCTCCATTTGGGGTTTTCTCCATAAAGACACTGGAGCAGGTTGCTATTTTCTTCTCCAGCTCATTTTACAGATGAGGAAACCGAGACAAACAGATTCAAGTGACTTGACTGGGGTCACAAAGCTAATGAGTATCTGAGGTCAGAAAGTTGAGTCTTCTTAATTCCAGGCTCAGCAGTCTATGCACTATATCACTCTTGATCCCATTTTTGACCCCATTACATTTCGTTAATTTCATGTCCACTGAAAAATCAACAAAATCAAAAATAACTTCCATACTCTTTAATATCAAAAGTAACTATAAAATATGGGAAAGAAGACAATGTTTAACTGACAAGAGCAACTTTATATATATATATGTGTGTGTGTGTAAATATGTATATAATTCCCAAAATTATGAAAAGAATCCTAGTTAATAAGTTTAAATACAACGCTTTTTCTTAACAATTTCAATGGCTATTTCCAAACAACTTAGACTGAGTAGGTTTTTTTTTTTTATTTCATTTCTTTCTTTGCCCAAAAGTTGTAGTTGGAAAGGAATTTTATTAGTTTCATTAAGGTTTAAAAAAAGGTGTCCTTCGTTTTGTGGGTAGTCACTAATTGAATTGTTAGTATAGTCTAAATTTAATGAGGTTATAGGAAATGTAAAGAAATCCTGAGAGAGAAACGTTATTTATTTTTCCTTAAATAGGTGAACATTGTCACTACTAGTCTTGCAATTATTTCTATGTTATTCCTCCAAGATCCTTTTGAGTATCATTAAAGATTTGCTATGATGTGATTTTAGACAACTCTTGATTATGCTACCTAACAGTATAAAAGTAAAAGTGATTATATTAGCAATAGTCTTAACAAGTGTATCTTTTACTTTCAACAAAAATGTGATTTTTATCATGGAAATGTGTATATGCACATATGTCTTTCACAGCATAAAATGGTCACTAGGGCTTTCCCAATGGTTTCATGTCATGGTTCTCCCTTGATTAGTCCTATATTATGCAAACTATACTATAAGACACATTTGTTTTGTTCTCTCATTCTCAGTCATCTTAGGGATATATCTTCTAGAATTTACTCCACTGTTTGGTGATGAATACAATTCAAAATGAAGGAAAGAATGCTGAATAAAACATTAACTGGGGGAAGGGAAAGAAGGGAGTTTTCTTCCTCTATCTCAAAACTTGTTTTTTCACAGTCTGTAAAAGCCAGAGCAGACAAGGGCACAGGCCGTAAAAGTAATTCGGGAACTTTTATTCTTTAAAGAGACATAGTGTTCAATTCCAAAAGAAAAGAAACATTGTTCTGCCAAGACTGGATTAGTTCAGTATCCAATATATAACTAGCCAATACTTCAAGTAGAAGAACCCAAGTTCTACTAATAAAGTAATAATATAATAAAAAGTAAAAAATATCCTAATTCTAAAAATAGGGGTAAGATTTTAGAAAGTTCCTTAAGAAGACTTTGTAGATTTTATTAGTTCATTATATTATTTTTAGTGCTTATATATGTAGAATTATTTAAAATGATACCTTTCTATTATGTTAAATAAGCTACAAAATGTTCTACATATTCTTTATTGTTAATGAGTGGGGCTTAATTGGAAAGATCCTGGTTTGTATTTTATAAAGACTTTAAAACAAATTAAAACTAGAATTTCACCAAATCACAGAATTTTCCAGTTAGACGGACCTTAATTTTTAATGCATTTTACATAACCTCCTGTTCTTGGAATGCCTCTCCCTCTACACTCATGTTCATTTTATGTATGCAACTTTCATATCCACATTTACATCTCCAATTACTACCAAAGTCTTTCAACACTTATTTCCAGGTGCCTGCTAGCATAAGCTACAGTCAGTGTAAGTAAGTACACTGATTGTACTAGCAATAAGTCTAAAACTGAAATCTTTATTTTCCCTCTAAAAAACTATTCCTCTCCCTGACTTTTCTATTTCTGATGTTGGCAGCAATATCCTCTCAGTTACTTAGGCTCAAAATCTTGAGTCATTGCTGGTTTATCCCTCCCCTCCACCCCCATCATAAATCCATTTGGTCACCATTTTGTACTTGTACAATATTTCTCATATTTGAATATTTCCAATAAACCTAGTTCATATCCTCCTTCCTTGGCTTTGTGATACTTAATGCTCAGAGTTCTATTCAACTGACTGATCATTCTTTTTGAATTTCCTTTGGTCCATCTCTTTCTTCCCAACTACTGAGAAAGACCACTCTATAAGGCTCTGTCCTGGCCATTTCTCTCTTTTATTTCTACACTCTGTTCCTGGGCAATGTCTTCTATAACTATGAATTCAATTGTCAATTCTTTAGGAATAACTCCAAAAATCTATGTAATTCAGCATAGAATTCTGAGTTCCAGGCCCACACTTTTAATTGCTTGTTGTACACCTGAATATTTTTATTGTAAAAACTCAATATGTCCATAAATGAATACATAATTTCTCCCTAAATAAGGCATTTATCTCAATTCTGTTTTTGTTGATGCCACTTTCATCTTCCCAGGCCCTCACACTTGGAATCTCAGAACATCTTTGATTCTTCCCCTAATTGTATACTACCTAGTTGTCAAATCCTTTTGGATACATCTTTACTACCTCTTGCATCTATTCCCTACATTTTATTAATATGATCGCCATTATATTTTAGGTTAGGTTTTCATCACTTCTCCCTGGATAGTTTAATAATCTTAAAGGTCTAGCTCTCTCCTCTTCATTGCCTATCTCACAAAGTAGACAAAATAAACATCTTAATGAGTCTGTGTGACGAAGTAAATTCTCCATCCAAAAATGTCCACTGGACCAAAGGATAATTGAATACAACAAGCTTTTGCTGAATGCCTACTTTGGAAAGATACTACACTGGGTACTAAGTATAAAAAGATAACCCCCCTCCCCCCGAAGACTTTACATTCTATAGAAGAAATGCAGCATTAAGCAGAGAAGTAAATACAAATGTAGCATGACAGAGCAGAGAAGACTAATAAAATAGGGGAAATCAGGGAATGATTTTTGTAGACAATGGCAACTGACTTGAGCCTAGAAGGAAGCTAAGGATTCTAAGAGATGGTAGAAAGGAAGAATGAATACAATCCAGACATGTAACACAATCTGTACAGAGGCAGAGAATAGCAAGCAGGCAATTTGGCTAGAAAATAGGAGGCATGAAGAGTAGTAATATGAAAAAAGTCTGGAGAGGCAGGCTGGATCCCAATGGGCATATATAATTGTATATAAATATAATGCAAAATCCTGATTCTAACATGTAAAGACTTTCTAGTCTTCTTTTGCCCTCTATTCCTTCTCTTCTAGTCAAATCATATTACAAGTTAGATATCCAATGATATCTTGCCTTTATACACTGAGGCAAACTGTTCTTAATGCCTATAAAGAGTCTCCAACCCTTCTCAGCTCATAGAATTTGGCTCATATAATGCAAAGGTTTAAAACTTTTAAAATGTAATTGAGGAAAAAATATTATTTTAAAAAATTATTTTGTCTTCCATGGTCCTTATCAGGTACTCTTTCTTAGATTTCCTCTACCTTCAACTGTCTCTCTCTCATCATCTTTCTGATGGTACTTTATGTAGGAAAAAAAAACAACAAAAAACTTTTGGAGTAGTGAATAGAACCCTGAACTTAAGAGTTGTGAAGATGCCGGTTTCAACTCAGTCATAAGTATATGACCAATGTGTGCTCTTTGCTTTCCTAATCTCTAAATTGTTAACACCAAAATCACAAGGATTTTGTGAATATCAAAAGAGATAATGAATGCAAAGCACTCTGTATACCTTAGAATACTAAATTTAGTTAGGTATGATTATGAAAAACTGAAGCATCCTGACATGTGTTGTCCATATGAAATGTTCACCTTATTCTCCCTGTTAGTTTATAAGCACTATAACCATAGCATTATGTATTTACCCCCATCTCTCTCTATCTGCAGCATCTTGTCTTATATGTGTCTTACATATAATAGATACTTAATGGTTTTTTTTGAATGGAAATTTACTTGGCACTCTATATAGTAACAGATTACTTATATGGGTATATACAGGATCCCTGTAAAGAGAATACTTCCAAATCAATTCAAAGTGATTAAATACAAGGTAATATGTGGAAAGAGAGCACTAGCAGATGGGGGAATCAAGGAAGACTTCATGTTGGAGGTGGCATTAGAATGGAGGAGCATCAGTGAGACATGCAATATATAAGCTGAGACCCAGACAGAAAGGGCTTTAAAAATTGAACAGAGGAATTTTTATCTCATCCTAGTTTGTAGGAACTATTAAAGTTTATGGAGTAGGAAAGTGTTATGGTCAGTTCTCAAGGAAAATTTGTTTGGCATCTCTGTGAGCGGTAGGAGAAAAAGATGGATGTTTAGGAAGAAAGGAGAGGAAGAATGGGAAAAATTAACTCACAAAATAGAGATGAACATTGAAGAGCTTTTAAAGGGGAAGGGAAAATGGGAGTGAGGGGAGAGTGGGCAAAGTTTGATTTTACTCACACCTAAATT
Source organism: Monodelphis domestica (assembly GCF_027887165.1). Lineage (NCBI taxonomy): Eukaryota > Metazoa > Chordata > Mammalia > Didelphimorphia > Didelphidae > Monodelphis > Monodelphis domestica. The sequence goes on along the minus strand of NC_077231.1, from coordinate 62,544,787 downwards.
GGTTAAAATAGGGGGAATATGTATATGTATATATGTGCATGTGTGTACACACACACACACAAATTGGTAACAGAAACTTCTCTTATCCAATAGAGAAGTAGGGGAGGGAAGGGATAAGAGAAAAGGGGGGCAGAGACAAAAGAGAGAGCAGATTTTAAAAAAAGGCAGTGGTCAGAAGTAAAATGGACTTTAAAGGAAGGACAGGATAAAAAGAAAGATAGGAGGATAAAGAAAAAAATAGTATGGGAGGATACACACAGTTAGTTATCATAACTGTGAATGTGAATGGGATGAATTCATCCATAAAATGGAAGTAGAAAACAGAATAGAGTAGAAAAAAATCCAACAACATGCCATTCATAAGAAACTCACTTGAAACAGGGAAATACACAGAATATTTAAAAAGGGACTAAAACTGAATCTATTATTCTTCAGCTCAAGTAAAAAGAGCCAGGGGTAGCAATTACGACTTAAGACAAAGCAAAAGAAAAAATCAACTTAATCAAAGGGATAAGCAGGTGTGAATTTTAAAACTACTCCACCCTCTATCTGATTTAGCTATTTCCTGATCAGTAACAATAGAGATACTTGGACTAACAGAATCAGGTCTTGGGAACCCTGAATTTCTCCACCCTCCTTAGTTTAACAAGATTAGGAAGGCCTGGACCAAACTCAAGATTTAATTACCTGAGGAAATGGCCTTCAACAGACATGTGCAGAAAAAGCAGACAGACCCCTGGGCGGTCCTAAGTCAAGCTAAGCTATTATTGGTACAGATGAGACACAGGAAAGTGATGTAAAACCGTCTATATAAGGCACATCACTTCCTCTCTCTTCCTCTTTTCCTGGAGAGGCGACTCTGGCTGGCAGTGTGCTAGGCGTTCCGACATCTTGGAGTGGTGGCAGCTATTTTGTCTGGGTTTGGCAGTGAGTTTGCTCTGGAGCTGTTTCAAATTCAAGCATCTTAGCTTAGCCCTTTCTTTTTGGAGTTTAGCCTGACTC